>NC_049981.1:32857601-32921337 GCF_000003815.2 Branchiostoma floridae
GATTGACGATTTGTAGTCAATCGGCACAAGGAAGAAATACCGATCTAATTGGTGTGCTAGTGCCTGAGGGTCAATTTGTAGTATTGGATAAAAGATATCGCTTTAGTTAAGTTACTGGATAAGATTCTATATATACTATACAGATTCTTCCATCTAGATTATGTGATGCATGAAAACGGATTCTGTTGTTTTGTTTAATTTTTTTTTATTCTGTCAACAATTACTGGGGTCACTGGAGCCAGCGACAGGTCATGTTTTATCTGTTCTTGTTACTGATAGAGTTTCACACTTTGTTTGCTTCATGATCAGGAGTAGTAAAAGTTAATGGTGAACAGTGAGCATCACGGACATGGTAAAACATAGCACTGCCTCTGTCTAGAGTTCCTCCTCTGAGCATGCCGTAATTCAGAGGCTGTCGGGTCATGCCCGACACACGACGAAGTTTCGCAACTAAGACCGATGATTCCCGACCGCCTTGCTTTAAAGGGTCACTGGGCAAAATGTAGCATTTCTAGTTTGATTATTGTGACATACGCCCGGGGCTCAGTTTGTCCTCCAATACCTACAGATTACGTTCTCACTTGTCCTGATGAGGTTAAAACCTTTTTTATGCGATGGTGAACTTAAGAACTTTCATTTTCTTAGAACTAACAACAAATAAAACATCATGTTAGAGACAGTGTGACCAAGCACGTCATGATTCTGAGATTCCGTGACCGCCTTACTTTAAAGGGTAACTGGGTAAAATGTAGCATTGCAGGTTTGGCATACGCCGCGGGCTCAGTTTGTCCTTCAATACCAAAAGATGAAAGATTATGTTATATCATTAAAATCACTTGTGCGGATGAGGTTAAAACCTTTTTAATGTAGTATTGGTTTTCTCTTTGTAACGATGAAAGTAGAAAATGTACACGGTTAGTGCAGTTTGATTTTGACTCTTACCAACAACGTACCTGTCCTGACCTCTGATAACCCGTGTGTAGAGACGACCGGTTTTACAGACGTGGTGTGTACAGACTTGTTACAGTCGCGCTGGAGTGTGTGTTTATACAGAAATCACTGATGCATGAAATACCCAAAATGCAACTTAAATGTCCTTATATCTCAAGGTACAGTAAAAATACGTGTAAGACCAGTGACGTGAGCAAGCAGAAAACAGACCAGCGCGATTTGGGGACAAGAATGTGTCGGAATTTCTTTGTTCGATGATTTCCATTTGGGTAGTCTATATTCAATCTTAGAGGAGGCATCCGGCCTATCCCACAATACATTGCGGTTTCCGGTCTACGCCAGATATATACGTTGGACCGGAAGTTCTAGTTCATTCGAAACTATGTCGGCGCCTCAGACGGATGGGAAAGCGGTGTCTCCCGGCTTTTCGTCCTGTAAGCATAATAATATAAATAATAAAGACAGCTAATGTTCTATGAGGCCGATAATGTGTATGAAACATATGGAATTCCAGATAAGGATAGAGACATAGTAACCTTAGCGGGAATGAGGGAAAATCATAAAGAGCGGATTAACTCAGCATTGTACCAGACACTTTCAGTACATCGAGCGGACAAACAGGTTCAGTCAATCATTCTCTTGCTGATATCATGCACGAGTAAGCACCCTGGGAATAAAACCACGTGAAACCAGATCACAAGCACCTTGAACCGGAAGCAGAATGAACCGGAAGTATATAGCACCTTGAGTCTACGTCTAGCGCAACACAGTAGACGGAACCAGCCTCACGGAAAACAGGGATATCAAAATAGTTTGTCAGTTTGTACCGTATCGATAAGTCGCTATTCCTGACATGGGAATGCTTACAAGCTGATATTGTGTCTGCCAACCTGCGGTGCGGCCGATTTTCTCTGGTAGCTTCAAATTGACAGCGATAATCCCGGGGCTGCCGGCAAACAACACAAGTGCCAGCGCAAGGTCACCAAAAATTCCCCGCACCAAAGCTGCTTGGAGTGGCCAGACGTTGTGTGGCAAAGGTGAGTCTCTACCATCTATCGTTGCACAATTTTGTGTCTCTGGCATCCTTTGTAAACTCAACCTCCTTGGTAAACTATTTTCTCCGTATTTTCTTACAAACAGTCGCCGTATCGGGCGAACGTAAGTTGTTGGGGGGAGGGGGGCAAAGCTTGTTTTGTGCGGAGGAGACATGAACCGCAAATACCATGACGTTTTTAACAAAACCAACGTAGAATTTCAATATTAGAACATATGTTTCAATTTTGATTGTATTAAAAATCTGGGAGGGGCGACAAAATTGTGCTACAAATCTGTTTCAGGGCTCAAAATACCACCTACATAATTATGCATGTTAGTGCAGGTAAAATTGGAGTTTTTTCAGGTATTTCTGGTGTCTACCTGCACCTATATTAAAATTGCACTGGTCCATATACTAGGTTTTATACATAAATGTCCTGGAGATGTAGGTGGATTTGATTGTTATTAGCTCAGCATTGACTGTTACCACCTATTAAGTATATATTAAAAAAATGGTTCCTGAACAATTTTAGTATGATCCATACTTTCAAAATTCAGAATGGTGCAGGTTAAATTTGTCTGGTGTAGGTAATTTTCAGTGTTACCTGCACCAGTGCAGGTATGCAGAAAAAAGTATTTCGAGCCCTGGTTTTAGATCCAGCGTCGTGTGTACACTGCTGTGCTAATTTTTAGCAGGGCCAATACTTAAAATCAGTCAAGTCTAATTTTCCTGCTTGTAATGATATGGACAATAGTAAACCGTTACAGTAATGTCCTGATCTTATGATCAGTTAGGCCTGGATGATGTATGCATGGGCTGGCATTTTTGCTGGAAACCTTTACAGTTACAAGGTTGGCAATGTAAATGTAAATGTAAAATTTTCCTGCAAAAATGCCAACCCATTCATACGTCATCCAGGTACATAACAGTGCTGTTCAAGTACCGCAAACCGACCATGCAAAATGGCTTTGAGCCTTTTGGCATAATCAGTTGCGTACTTGGTTTTGTGAGTTTGGCTGCCCGGCTCCAGTGCGATAGGTCGCAGATTCGAATCCCGGGGTTGAGCTTGCGGTAAAAACTGTTCTACTCGCCTCTAGCGTTTCACAGGACTAATCATGATTAGTGTGCCTATTGTCATTTCTGTGTCATGGATTCAATCTTATCCCTCAATACAGTGGTTCGACGATGGCGGTGAATTCTAAAGCACATCTTAGAGATGGGAGTGGGAAGGTATCACACCTTCGTCAGTTGACCCCCATCAACCACTGCAGACAGCCTTGATGACTTGGACTACAGTGATGAAGACAGTGAGTTGTGAAGCAGTAACATGTTAAAGATTATGCCACAGAATAATAATAAAAATATGTGGTGATTGCAGTCTTTCAGTAGTATATATGACAGTCTAATACACTTTATGGAAAATGTAAGATGTTGCAACTGTAATACTGTATATACACGGTACACCGTATGGAAAACTCAAGACGGTGATATCTAAAGCCTTAGTAAAGGAAGTTGCAACTGTAATACTATATGAACACTGTGGAAAACCCAAGACAGTGATACCTTGTTATAAAAGGAAGTTGCAACGTGATACACATTCACTGTGCAAAAATCAAGACAGTGAAACCAAGAAGATGTTGCAACATAACTCTATTGTCTATTAGTATATACTAGTGATATAGTAGTAATTGTGGTACAACATGTTGTATCTGTCATAATTTACAGAGAAGACAAATCACTATTATACACATTGTTTTTGTCATCTGCTCCCCACTTGCCTTTCTTCACAACTACTATTGAAGCTCCAAACCCATTCTGTACAGGGTGTAGTTCAAACTTGGGTGTAGATGGTAATGTAACAGATACGATTTCTTCTCTCTTCATCATCTCAACAGGCATGTAACCAATAATTTTCCAGTGGTTTACCAAGGCATCGATTTTAATAGCATTTCTGTCCTAATGGTTGTCCGGTTCAAAGTCCAATCTAACTGGAACAGGCCTCATGTTGACTAACATTTTGTCTTTTACAGCTGCAAGAGTGTCTTGGTATTTCCTTTCTCGTGTCAAGCCGCGCTGTTCAATGGTGGCTGCCTCCAATTCTTCATCATCATCACTGTCTTCACTCTCTACTGGAGATGGATGGGAAGTGGCTGATGCAGGAGTGAGGGAGCCACTAGCTGGGCAGCAATATGGACAGTCTCCATAATCCAGCACCGGCATGTTCTCAGGGGTATGGATGCCAGACTGACTAAGAGTTGGCACAGTCAGTGGGACTTTTGTGATGTGCTCCCATTCCCATATGCATATTGCAGTTGTTACGGCACTGCAGGAGAACTTCCGTGTTTGATATCTTAACTTCTGGACATGCTATATGGCTATCCTTTTCAAGTAGTGTATTTGGTATATCTTATAAGTAATTGGTGAAGTGTTGATCCCCTAGTGGCTTCTTTTGGAACTACAGGGGCCAATTTAGTGTTGATAGCTTACATTATATATGTTATATCAGAAAAATGTGACTTGCTCAATATTACTGTCCCATTGAGGTAGCCAGAGAAATATGGATTTCTTTTGTCAGGAATAGCCTTCTTGACACAGTACAAACTGACAATGTTGCAGCACAAAAATTAACATTCCTGTGCAAGTGGGTCAAGGTATGTATATTTTGTATACTGAAACATAGAGGGTTTGTCTTGTAAATATGTTTCTTGTACATTGCAACATACAGTATTACAGGTGTAACATCTTACTTGAGCTTTCCGTACAGTATATAGATTTTGATACAAATACAGTTGAAAGCAACCAATTCATATTGTACTGTTGAACAACCGTTAAACATATACTGTGTTACCGTCAATCACAATATTTACATAAAATCTCAAGAATATGAAGCAACAGAGAAAACTGTACTGAATGATTGCAACCCCTACATGTCATAGTGTGGCATAGCTTTAAATATACTACTGTGTTGTACCAATAAACGACGAACATGAGATGTAAAAGCCTCTGTAAATACAACATGTCTATCTTAACTAGAACCACTGATACACATACACTTGTCAGTCTCCAACTGTTGTTGGGGATAAGTGTATGGAAACAACCTACATTGAAAAGTGCACTTGATTGTATTACGACAATAAATAATTGAAGTCATTCTGTGAAATTGTCTTCATTTTATTATTTATTTGTCAAAAAACAGAACTTGTTACACAACACCGCTTAAAGTCTTCACACCACCCAAAGTAGAAAGAAGGTTGAAAACAATGTGCATAGTTTTGCGTATATTGTTCAAGAAAACAAGGGGTACTTGTATGTTTGTGTATATATCAAAATATGTACACACGTGTCGAGTTCAAAATATAAGAATTGTTCAGTAGATGTGAATGTGCGCCTGTATTCACTGGTGGCACACCCACTGCAAATTTGTGGAATCTCTGCTCTATCCATATATTCCATAATTAAAATCTGCATACATAAACATTGGTATATCCATACATTAGTCACTATATAGATACTATGGGATCTCTGAGTTAGAACTAGTGGCATCTGTACAGCTGTCTTCTGGCTGTGTGGACGTGGACATCTCAACAAGGGGATATCATTTACGTGTTGTTCTCCTATATGGGCCCGGGTTGAAAAGAGCACAAAAATACGGAAGACCGTGTTGTCTATGGCTAAGCTGTCACAAAACCGGCCAGACATAACCTAAAATGTGCAACATGTAACTGAAAATCACAAAAAAATAGTAATTTATTAAAGCTACGTGCCAGGGAGACATCAACGCCGACAGTGAACAACCGTGTAGATATCGTTTACACAACGCAGCCATAGCCCCCCTCCCCCATTATCTCAAATTTCTCAGCAAAATGTGGGGACCTTAGATTATCACGGCACCCAACGCAAGCTAAGACATCATAGTACATGTTAAACATACTGAAAACCTAAGGTCCCCACGATTTTTAGTAACCGAGGCGAAGATTCCGTCCGGGAGCGTCATGAAATGAGCAAATATCTTGATGTTTACGTAACGCTGTTCGAAGATAAAATGCCCAATTCTAACGTATAAAATACATGTTGCCTCCAAAGGAACACATAAATAGAATATTCATTGCCTCTACGAAGACACTAAAAAACAATAGGCCCCTAAAAATGCACAGCCACGGAGCAGAAAGCCCTAAAAGTGGGCAAGACTGGAAATCACCTTCAGCTACACATGACACACAACCGGAAGTCAGGGGTCAAAGGTTAAATTGCATTCTGGGTAACCCCGGATGCCTCCTCTGATTCAATCTGTCAAAAATGTTGTCACTTAGAAAGCAAGCGCATTTGGGTATGTTTAGAGGCGGAAAATGCATTCTAGACATCAAAACTTCAAGCATTTGTTAATCAAGCGACCATACCCGACGGAAAACGAGTAGATACCGCCTGGGACTTGCCTGGGGCTCAGTTTGTCCTACATTATGTATTGATAAAAATCATAATCTCTATATCCAAAAATCTACATCTACATCCTCATATTTTGTACATCTTGCATAAATGTGATGTTAGTTTGTTCCTTGCACCGCTGAAAAAAAGAAAATCTAAAATCTGCAAATATTATCATGTAGTTTAGGTTTGACTCCTGTCAACAACAGGATCCTAGGAGCTGCCCTGACTTGTGCACCCTGGGGTCAGGGCGGCCTGTTTTAAACACGCAGTGTACAAAACTGGTCGTGTTTATACAGAAGTCACTAATGCCCAAAACATATCTTAGCAAAAGTACACGACGTGAACAAAGACCTCTATGGTTGGGGCGAGTCATTGTCACCATTTCCCTATTCATTCTTATTTGCATGTCTTTGTAGTCGATTCTTTTTCCAGCACAGAAAAGGTGCCAGTTTCTCTTGAACATCTTCGTTTGCTAACCATGACTGTGGCTACTTGACGAAGATCAGAGACCGCCAGCACACGCTCGACAGACGACGAGTACAGACCGGAGTTAGGCAAATGGGACCTACTATTTCCGACCAGCATGCTTGACAAAGTCGCTAGGAAGGCGGAATATAGCAACACGTTTGCCTAACTAGACAATAGTTGTAACCAAGTTAGGACCCATTTCTACCAATGTGTTTATATCGTGTGTTTAATGCAGGACATTCTCTCACAAGTAACAGATGCTGAACAGATTACAAAACAGGGAAACATCATTTACTGTTGTAAGACACTAGTTCAATGTGACCTCAGGCAGGAGTGACCTGTAAAGACATAGAATCCTTACAAAAGAGGTTCGTGTTCTTCATGATGAAGCTAAGCTATTTAAACTCCACAGCATTTATCAGATAGATGTGCAAAAGTTAGGTGCGACGGGTCGTTCGGTGTAATATAACCAGCTGCTGCCGCACCGCGTGCCTGCGAAGCTGGTGTGTTACGCCGATCGGCGGTTATACCGGCTATATAGATACAGATATTATAACCTACCACATTTCTTTTGTTTTTTGTATGTTTTTTGTATGAAGGTCGAAATTGAAATTCTAAAAGAAAAAAAAGGAAAAAGAAGGCAACTTGGAATCGCTTCATTGAAATACAACAGGTGGTAGTGTATTAGGGATACCAGTCAGATCGGACATTTAGGTTTTTTTTAGAAACTTGCAATTTATTCCAAAGAAGCAATAGAATCCAACGCCACCAATAATTGTACGATAATTATAGATGTATGGATCATGTACCGACTAACACCAAATGTGTACAAATATTTGGATTAAAACATATACCATTAATTATTGTTATATTGAGCCCTAACATACGAACAGAACATACTAAACAAAATGCAAATTCCAGTTGGTAAAAAGAGACAGAAAAATGCCTACAAATAAAGATCTAGTCAAGTACCGTATAGTTAAGTGCAAATGTAATAGCAGTAACGTTATAGACGTAAAGGCAGCATTTGAAAATGTATAGTGGGTTTGAGACAATCTCACAGTATATATGGACAGTAAAACTATACTAAGCATAACAGTTTCAAACAGACATATATCCTATTATAGAATAATTCTCACCTTCAAGTTAAGACACATTATACATTAGAAGAAGATAAGAAAGTAGCATGAAGCTACACATTTTTTTTAATCTAATGGTAAAACTTTGTCGACGTATTTAACTCATAAAGGCACTATTCCTTTTCTAAAAAAAAATACAGTAAGTTTTATAATCTGCCAAATACAGTGGGAAACTATTGCCACCAGACTATTCAATAAGTACTTGAATTTGAATGTAAATATTCCATACTTTCTACAATCGGCATAGAATTGCATCTTTCACATTGTCATTTGAAACCTTTGATACTTGTAGAAACTCTGATGTTTAGTGATAACTATTAGATTACAGAGAGAAACACACATTACAAGACTCCGCTACTATGACGCCCAATATATGTATTAACTAATAATAACCTCACTATCTTCTGCCCACTTCCTAAATAGGTAGGAGAATTTTAGCAATAAAGGCTATTCCAGTGCCTTAAAGACTTAATCAAAGGAAAACTACTCGCTTATAAGAATACATATAGGCTGGAAATTGTCTTATTCTCAATGATAAGATAACAAGCGTCAGAACACCGTGCTGGAAATGAAGCCTGATTATAGCAATTATCTATGTCAGGTTGTTCTGTAAACACGCAAAACAGCTGACTCCGCTATATTACCATGGCGGCTTAATCTCTCCCCTTTGTAGATAGCATCACGTTCCTTTGTAACTTTTCTTTAAATATTAACATGAAATATCCTAACAATCCATTGCGAAAACAACAAATGCTAGTGAACCGAAACATCAATCTGCTGAAGCACTTTTGTTTAGCCGTTAAATGCATGAATATGTATCAAGTTATTAAAATCTACTTTTCCTTAAAGGTATTATCACTGTTCATAAAAAGTGATATGCCAGACATGAGTGTAGCAAGATTCCGCAGAAAATGTTCCAAGTTGCTCTGGTTATGGTCTGATTTTCATAGACACAGATTTAAGAGAGTAGTCGTAGCCTTTCCAATGGTTCCACATCACACCTTGCCAGTCTGAACAGGAGATCCCACAGTTGCCCAGGTAACGCCCGTTGAGGCCGGAGTGGCTGCATCTGTAAAACACCAGTCGCCCTGTCCACGCTGCTGAGAACAATGGCTACTCCAGGCATCATTGTCCCTGTCCACGGTGGAGAACCTCTGCCCGTTGTTGGAGTGCGAGCCAGTCAGGGAGTCTCTCGCGTTACCAGAATAGCCAGAAACGTGCAGGCGGTTAAATGAATATATGAATTATGTATATATATATATATATCAAATTATAACAATCACAATTTACTTTTCCTTAAAGGTATTAACGCTGTTTATAAAAGAAAACTTATATGTAAGCAATTCCAGACATAAATGTGTTGCAAGATTCCACAGAAAATGTTCAAAGCTGCCCTGGTTATGGCCTGATTTTCATAGTCACAGATTTGAGGGAGTAGCCGTAGCCTTTCCAGTGGTACCACACCACACCTTGGTAAGATGAACAGGAGCTGCCGCAATTGCCCAGGTAGCGGCCGTTGAGGCCGGAGTTGCTGCAGCTCATAAACCACCAGCCGCCCTGTCCGTACTGCTGGGAACAACTGCCGCTGCTCCGGGCATCATTGTCCCTGTCCACAGTGGAGAACCTCTGCCAGTTGAGGGAGTGCAGGCCAGTCATGGAGTCTCCCGCATTACCAGAATAACCAGCAACATGCAGTCGGTATCCGTCCGCCTCACCGGACACCCTGGATGGGGACATTAAATTCTGTGATTTTTCTAGAATAAGGCAAACTGACTTGTTAAACTCAGTTCATACCTTTGTACCTTTTGGTCCCAGTAACCCTAAAATTGATTTTGAAGAGGTGATACTAGGACAAGTAAACCAACCAATAAGCGTATATAATCTGAATAAAAGAATACAAATAATATCTATGTATTGAAGAATAATGGTTTACTTTGATCTACCTGAAATGTATTCCTGGTAAAATGAATAAACTGAAACTGAATCCTCTGCATTGAGGTATCCAGAGATAGCCCCATCAAGGGCAAAGCGCGGAATGGCTGGGAGCTGTGACTACCGCGCTAGACAGAGTGCTTCACTACTGCGGTATAATGTTGGGGAAATGAATCTATACCACTAGATTAATCAGAGTATCAGACTTTTCAGAACTAATCTGACTACTTTTTTTACCAGTAGAGTCCCGGATCCTGATTAGAGACAGAGCCTCAGAGCACGAACTGAACTGAACTACAGGTCGCAGATTCTGTCAGATCGAGACCTCTACCCCATGAGTGTGTATGTATGTGCACAAATGTAGCTATTAATTCCGTAAATAAAGCACTTACCTGAAAGTTCTATACAAGGCGAAACGTTTGTCCCCTCCCCAATCCTCCATGTCAATTCTTAATTCGTGGTTTTTAAAGTTTGTCAGGAAGTGGATCATCTCATTCCCAAGCCAAAATTCCCCCTTTTTGTCACCAAAGCCCAGTTTGTACTCCTCCCAGTTCCGGTTGAAGGGAACCGACCCGTCCTGCCGCCGCTGGATCACGGTCCACCCGCCTCCTGTGTAGAGGTACAATCGACAGGCTTAACACCACGGGCATCGAATCTAATGGTTTGGTCTTATCAATTGTACAACAGTACATTTACGCATTTGTAAGGCAAATATGTTGAGTTTCAGAAAACAGAACAATAAACTTCCATCATATGAGTACACAATTATACTAAACAGACCCTTGATAAGAAATTTCCACCAAACAGTAAATTTCGAATCACTTGAAAGGTCTAGGGAGGGCGGAGAATTGCCATAGCCAACGTAGAAAAGAAAATTTCGTAGACACGGCATGCCGTCATGGTGAGTTTTTTCCGAGGGGTCTGGGGGCGTAGGTTGGGGGGGCATGCTTCATGGGCAACAACTCGTCCTCCTTAACATCCCGCCCGGGCTGAAATTCTGCCACTACTCCCTACACTGATGTGCCCTACGTGCCAGAGACTGTCATTCTCGTATAGGACTGTTTAGCCACAGTTGACGCTGTAGTTTAGGGGTGATATCAATTAGGATTTTACCATGGTCAATATTGACCGAAGGAGGCCATATATAAATGTGTACAGTACCTGCAGTGTCCATGTCACAGTAGGTTCCGATCCGGTCAGGGTAGAAAAACATGGTGTACACGCCACTCGCTGTCCGTCCTGAGGCATAGTACTCATCACAGCCTGTAATATCTGTGAACAATATATGTATAAATATATATATATATAACTTTATCACATTACAAACGACACTGGACTGAGCCTAAAGTCTGCGGAAACAAGTGCAAAGGACCGTGCAACTTGGAGAGTTCTGACTGATAGGAGCAAGGGGCCAGTCACTGGCCTAAGCGCTTAGCACGACTTGAGATGGGAAAACCTTTGCAAACATATTCAAATACAATTCATTCTATGCAACTGGACAAACAAGACGAGATACATCCATGAATATCCATAATTCCTTTGTTCAGTTATTACCCTTGGAAGATGTTGACAAAATGACCCTGCAGTTCCAGGGCAAGCTGCTGGGGGGCCAAAGCATAGAGAACTTCTTTTTTACATCACAAACTATCTGTCACCAACAATTTGGAAGCACAGACACACACAGATACACACACTCAAAGCAATATCTCCATTTTTATGAAGATAATTACAAAGCCAATAAAGCTTTATAAAAGCAATCTTACCATAACAGGAAACACTGGCGTCCTCGTCGTACGCACAGTCGTGATCCCCCCAGCCGTTGTGCGGACAGTCGGCCAGTCTGGACTCGTTCCCGGTACAGGCCACCTGGTCCATCCAGATGTGGCCGCCGCCCCGCCCGAAGGAGCGCTGGGAGGACACAGGCCGGGCGTAACGGTAGCCCAGCTGACGGCACACCACCTGCGCGTCCTCGTCTCCCCATCGGTCGTTACAGACCGTTCCCCACTCCCCGTAGTGAAGCACTTCCACCCTTCCTTCGGCAGAGGTGTTCCCGCCGGTAAGACGTACTGTTGAGATAAAGGGTGAACAGAAAATGATTCAAGACGAGCGACAAGTCTTCGTGATAAAGCCGTGTCTGTGAATCTGCAGCTTGTGTGTTACGCTAGCCCATACAGGTGGCTTGAAAATAGACAAATTGGCCAAATAGACACTGTTATACCAGAGGAGTTAGCGTAAGTCAAAGCTGACTTAGAAGTGTTGCCCGTAATAGAGATAATGGCCAATCCTGATTCAATAGACATGTTTTATCTAAATGGTATATAATTACTTATTTATTATCGCATTATGATTTTTTTGTTCAGTTGACAGGAAATATCTGATCGGATGTGTTCATTATTTATCTGATACAGCATGCCCAATGCACCTATGTACAAAATCCCTTGTTGAAGGGTACTTACCGCAGGCATCCGTTATTATTCCGACATCATCGATGGCAATGTCGCCGTAAGCGCCGCTGCCACGAACGGTCTCAAAAACAATCTGTGATGATGTAATAAATCGTCATGGTGATGACATTTAGGAAATCATGAACATGTGTGGATAACATGAATAATTCCATCTAAGTAAAATGTTAAATATTAAACATTTTGATATTATTTTGCGGAAGTCAGCTATAAAGCAAAGCAATGACTTTGCACTGTCTAGATCGGGCTTTGGGAGGATTCCTGAGACCAAGTGTTGGGGTGCCCATTCAAACCCCCTTCGTAATTTCAAAACTGCTTGGTTTACGATCACCAAATTCACAGTGAATGATGTACTAGTTTTATCATTACTCGTTTTATATTTTCTGTAATTTTGTTATGGCTTTGACGTAATATGACGTAATTATGGTGCCAGAATATCATTTTATTGGCGAACACCGTCTGAATATGGATTTTCCGTTATACTGAAAGTTATTGACTAACAAGGGTGTCTCATTGATAACAAAGACTGCCAAGCTCAAGTTGCCGATGTCAATGGCGTTGACGTCTGACGTCAACTTGACGTCAGAAAATAACGTCATATGTCCGCCATCTTGAATGACAATATTTAATATTCTAAAATACTTTTTTTCAACATATAACCCCATCATCGAATTGAAATGGACAAATAACGCTCATATGAATGTATTTTGTAAAAAAAAAAGCAAGCTTTTGACGAAACTTTTGACAATAGCCTGAGTACCGTCGCCCAAGATATTGTCCGCCATCTTGTATTTTACCAATGACGTAATCAAGTTAGTATAGAAAATGATTTTTTAACCATTAATGTAACATACAATTACACAGGATGGTAATGAAAAAGAACATCAAGTCTGGATCAGCAAATTAGCATTAAAGCTCTACTGAAATTAGTAAATTTGGAAAAAAATATGCCCGTGAGAAACTCGTTGCAACGAAAAATCACGAACTTACAGCGGTATTGCAGAATTGATGGCAACAAATTATTTTTTAAAAGTTATCAGGCGTCAAAGTTGGCGCGGGGACCTTTAGACACTTCCCCCGTCTAGATAGGGTTAATATTCTAATATTAATAGCTATTAATTTTGATTTCTAACCTGCACAAATCCTTCTCGTTTCGGCAGTACCAATTGGATGAACTTCCATTGGTCCCCCTGGGAGTCTGACCTGCTGAAAATGACCTCCTCAAGGGTGTTGTTCCCGCGCTGTTTTGCGTACACGTTGAGGGTGCCGACTTGTGTGCCGTACATGTGGTAGTTAAAGTTCAGACAGATGTTGTTCTCCATGTTTAGCGGTGCGCTGATGAGCCGAGCCGTGTCACCAGGGGAAACGCCACTGGCCTCAACGTACATGTACTTCCCTGTGGAGGAATAAAAATACATAGTGTCAAGATTTTTCCAAGATTTTTAGTTCTCTGTAAATTTGACCTTTTGTCACAAGAAGAGGGGATCGGACACGTCCCCCTACCGATTTCGTAATACACATTAGTTTACATCTTGCTTCATTTTGTATTTTGCGTAGTCTGGTTTTCAGTGAAAAATACGGTAAACTCTCGGGCTATTTTGCATTATGGCGAGCTCTAGCCGATCTAAAAAAAATCGGCCGACGTTCGCTTGAACTAAAAGGCAGGCTTAAAGGATATCAAAGTCAATCCTCTACAAGACAAAGTTACTGTACTCAATAGATGATTGCATGTCCATGTCTGGATATGATGAATTCACTTCACGGTTGCCATTGTACCAAAGACGTATGCTTACATTGGAATATCATTGATATCCATGCTTTACCTGTACTATTGCGAAACGTGTTGTCGTGAGGCGGCCCAGTGTTACTGGTGGGGGTGTGCTGACTCCCCCAGACCCAGTCCGTGTCGTCGCTCGTGTCTTGTGTGAAACCGCAGCCCCCGGCTCCGTGCTGGAAATCACAGAGTACCCATGGCTCTGGAAAAAGGAGAGAAGATAAGATATATATATATACTCTTGTCCATTTTGCATGTTTACATATAATTATATTCATTTGAAACATCTCATTGGAAACATGGAAGAGCATCTATGTTGGAAATTTAAAAAAAAAGAAACGAAAAAAGACAATGATGCGTTATGTACTATGCCGCTGTATCGTTGACGAAATTGTGCCGTTCAATACATATTGTCATGGTATAGTAGACGTAAATCATAACAAAGATTTTTCGTTGATAACATTTAATGAAAAGATTGCCACAAGTCGACAAGGAGGCACGAAGCAGGGTCATAAAAATAACTATTCCCTTGCCGGGGCTAAACGATAAAGAAATGGGCGAAGTACGGCAACGACATTGTGCGATACTTACCGCCGGAGGTCCGGTACCGGTGGAGGCGATGCCTGTGGCAGCCGGTCCCGCTGCAGGCCTCTCTTGGTGGGTGGAATGAGCCAGGACTGGTGGGGAGGTGACATGAGGTGTCTGAGAAAAGGAATAAATTTAATTAAGTAAAACTAAACGAAATCGTTTCGCATGGCCACATTTGTACAACATTATTTGTCCTTTCTGGACGCTTAAGGAACCGAGCATAGACATGTTCGTTTTCAAAGGTGGAAATCTCAGCCTAACATGGTCATTTAACCCGCAATCCTTGTAATGCTTTGGATCACTTCTACGCAACCTTATATATATATGTTGTTTATTGTAAATAGATGCATATACAGCAATAATCGAAAGTCATGTTCTAACGTCAGACAACGGTGGTCATCTGTTGTTCGAAAGCAGCAAAAATAAAACTTTGCGATGCGAAGTTATATTTTCGTCTCGCTAATAAATACCTGTCCAGCAGCTCCGGGAGATCCTGCCTGATCGGCTGGGCCCTGCGGACCGTTTACTTCATCAGATCCAGGCGGACCGGAAGGTCCCGTTGGACCGGCTGGGCCGGGAGGTCCTGTCTCACCGGCTGGACCGGGTGGTCCTGTCTCACCGGCTGGACCGGGTGGTCCTGTCTCACCGGCTGGACCGGGTGGTCCTGTCTCACCGGCTGGACCGGGTGGTCCTGTCTCACCGGCTGGACCCTGCGGACCGTTTAGTCCATCAGATCCAGGTGGGCCGGGTGGTCCTGCCTGGCCGGGTGGTCCTGTCTGACCGTCTCGTCCAGATTGACCGGGAGGTCCATCAGATCCAGGCGGACCGGGTGGTCCTGTTGGGCCGAGTGGTCCTGCGGGACCTGCCTGGCCGTCCCGTCCAGAAGGACCGGAAGGTCCGACTGGGCCCTGCAGACCGTTTAGTCCATCAGATCCAGGCGGACCAGGAGGGCCTGGTGGACCGGGAGGACCATGTAGTCCCGTCTGGCCGTCCCTTCCAGAAGGACCGGGTGGGCCCTGCACACCGTCCCTTCCAGCAGATGCAGCCAGGCATCCTGTTCATTAGATAGCAATTGATGTTTCATTTGATCATCACAAGAAAACAGACAATTTTGGTTTGGTATGATCTCCATGTTCATGCAACAAACAACAATTACTCAAACAACTGGATGCGATTTTGGAAACGGTCAGAGTCCTTCAGACATTTCAGGTAGCCTCTCAATTACCTCTCGTCAGTGACACTGAGGAGAGCTACTTAGAATGCAGGTTTTATATCCTATTATTACCCCAAAATCCCAAGTATACTTGGGTTATCAAATTAACACCATACATGGTGAGTTATGCTCCAACTAATAGAAATTATAACCATAAGAATGTGAATAAAAAATGAAAAAAACATCGTTCAAATGAGTGTCTCCTACCCCCAAGAGTCATCGGCAATGTAATCTTGTTCGCAAAGTCTCCAGTGTTGTGCACGGATCTCTTAGCTCGCTGATGCATTTCAGCTCCGTACAGAAAGGTGGCGCTTGTGCCACGCCCTGCCCCACTCACGTCCTCCTGAGTGTTCGGGCCTTGAGGTCTGACCTGTTGGGTGACATTAGATTTACCTAATTAACTCCGTATCAAGCTAAACTGTTTAAAAGAACCAGCCTGTCAGCAACGAAGTAGTCTCGTTCGTCAGCTATCAGATTGGCAAACGTCGAACTCTGCCAAACTTGCAATGCGAACTTGTTTGTCTGAAGCTCTGGCCTGTAGGTCCAGACTTAAGCTAAAGGCACAACCCGCCGTACGTGCAAATGCGTGCTGTCTGCTTGAAAAAATGCGGGTACTCTTTTGGAATCCGCGGCCGTAAGTGGTAAGTACCGCCTCCGTACGGAATTTTACGGAATCCAACGGATTTGGGAGCACGCAAACACGCTGTAGTATTTAAGTGAAAGCAAAACTTACGGGTTGCCGATTGACGAGCCAGTACGGGCGACGTGCTTGCTCTGTACAGCCAATGCGAGTGAGTAAGGAAACCGTACGTACGCAGCACGTGTAAGTACGGCCTGTACGTACAACGCATTTTACCACTTACGCAACGAACGATGCACGCAACCGCTCACGACCAGGCGTGGCGTGCAGACCACATACACCTTGCGCAACCGTGCGAGTGACGTGCGTTGGGACGCGCACCCTCCCTGCTCTTGCCATCCCTTTCCCACGTTTTCAGAAAAAAGTGGCGGACGTGACGAAAAAAACGTACGGACGAATAACAGGTAAATCGGGTTGTGCCCATAGCTTAAGAGCCGCAGGGGACGAATTTTTTTCCACATTACAAACGCGCACACATGGCTGTACTGCTGCCTATCAAGGCGGCATAACTATAAAGTCATAAAGGCTGATAATATTTGTTATCAAATCATAACAAAATCTTTATGATACCTGGTACAATCCGAATTTACGCAGATTTGCGTTTTAACACCTACTTAATCATAATATAAATGTTGTGTTTATCATGTTGTGTCTAGATCATTTCACGTTACACATAACGCTGAGCATTACTAAATTTTTTTGAAAGTTGACATACTATATTATGTTTCAGCATAACTACATTTTTTTTACCCTTGATCTGTTTTCTAGGTGGAGGGGGGTCAGTCCAGTGGAACAGGAAACCATTAATAGTTCATTACCTACAAAAATCATGCGACAGCTATAGATATCTGAGATTTTTAGAGGCGTTCAGGCGTAGAAGTGCTCAGTAACACAATTGCACAGTATTAAATTCATTTTAATTTGTCGTTAAGCTTCCTGAACCACCGTCCGGAACTATCGGCCCAAAATGTACCTCGTAGTAATTTGTTGTGAAATAGTGAGAGAAATTCTTGCGCTGAATGGTCATACCTGCGAGTCAATGTGTTCCCTCCACTGTCGTAGCTCCTGCACCTGCGATTCCGTTTCCTGCAGGTGCGCTTCAGTTTTCTTCAGGTGCGCTTCCGTTTCCTTCAGGTGCGACAGCTCAGACTTAATTTCTGTCAGTTCCACCCCCTGCCTCACCATTACAAACATGGTGACAAAGCTGACAATGACGGCCGTGGCAGTTCCGATCGCTGTACCCAGGCCATTAGATGCCCCTTTACCCCGCACTACTCCATGCTTACGGTAACTCATGTCGCACAGCGTTTCGGAGCCCATTGTTAGATATGTCCGCCCGAAAAAAATAAGCATCGATCTACACACAGGTCACACCTGCACAACGACCTGTCCGCGACTGATTTCAAGATGTGACATCACTTTAAGCCAAACTGTTCTGTTCCCTTATTGGTCAGAAACACCCATTTCCTCATACGTCATTCCTATTTTTAGCGATGACTGGAGATTCGGAGCACGTAGACCATTGGGTCCGAACCGAAGTTTGGCGAAGGGTGCCGATTCGCCTCCGATGATTCCCGATTGCCAATTTGTAGTCACTCGGCACAAGGAAGAAATGCCAATCTAATTGCTGTGCCAAGTGCCTGAGGGTTGGTTTGTACTGGTGGATAAAAGATATCCTTTAAGATCACTACGCTAATAGAATAGGTTTTTGATATACTATACAGGATCGTCCTGATTTGTTTCAGTTGTTATTCTGTCAACAATTACTGGGGTCACTGGAGCCAGCGGCAGGTCATGTTTTGTCTGTTCATGTTACAGATGGGGTTTCACACTTTGATTGCTAGAAGTTAGCAGTGAACATGCTGAATAAACATAGCTCTATCTCTGTCTAGAGTTCGTCCTCCGATCATGCCGTAATTCCGACACACGGCGAGTACAAACCGAAGTTTCGCGACTGAGACCGATGATTCCCGACCGCCTTACTTTAAAGGGTCACTAGGCAAAATGTAGCATTTCCAGTTTGATTATTGTGGCATACGCCCGGGGCTCCGTTTGTCCTCCAATACCTACAGATTATATCATATCATTGAAATCACTTGTCCTGATGAGGTTAGTCCTTCTACCTGATGCGATGGTGGTTTGCTCTTTGCAACGATGAAAGTAGGAAATGTAAAATCTATACACGATTAGTTCAGATTGATTTTGGCTCTTACCAACAACAGTAGCTGCCCTGACCTCTGATGACCGTGTGTATGGACGACCGGTTTTACAGACGCAGTGTGTACAGACGTGTTACAGTCGCGCTGGAGTGTGTGTTTATACAGAAATCACTGATGCATGAAATCCCGAAATACAACTTAAATGTCTTAATATCTCAAGGTACAGTCAAAATACGTCTAAGACCAACAGTGTGAGCAAGAACAAAAAAAACGACCAGCACGATTGGGGACAAGAATATGTCAGAATTTCCTTGTTTTTCATTGTGAGAGGGAGGGAGTCTATTTTTTTTTCTTAAACACAGAAAACAGTCATTTTTTATCCTGTCAAAAAGGGTTGTAACTTACGAAAGCCAGCACACTTGGGTATGTTAAGCGACAGAAAATGCATTTTAGACTTCCACACTTCATGCATTTGTTATTCAAGATAGCATCGGGGACTCTCGGCCCATGTTTGACGGACAACGAGTAGATACCGAAGCTGGCCGAAGTGAACCGATGATTCCCGATTGCCTTGGTCGGAAGGTTCTTCTGTCAGAATGTAGCCATGCGTGTGTAATTAGTGGAACACTTGCCTGGGACTTGCACGGGGCGGTTTGTCCTCCATTATCTATTGATGAATATCATAATTTCCTCAAGCTAAATATAACATTTTGTAGATATTGCATAAATGTGATGTTGGTTCATTCCCTACAACGATGAAAATAGAAATTTTGAAATCTGCAGAGTGATCATGTAGTTTTATTTTGACTCCTGTCTGCCACAGGAGCTGCCTTGACTACCGGTTTAGACACGCAGTGTACTCATTAAAACACTGGTCGTGTTTATACAGAAATCACTAATGCCCAAAATATATCCTAGCAAAAATACATCTTAGAGACAAGACGTGAATAAAGACCTCTACGGCTGGGGCGAGACATTGTCACCATTTCGCTATATTCACTCTCATGTCTATTTCTTTGTAGTCGATGTCATTTTCTTCAGCACAGGAAAAGTGTCCGTTTCTCTTGAACATCTTTGTTTGCTAACCATGACTGCGGCTACCTGAGCCAGGTGTGACCTAGATTGTAGACATTCGGCACACGCTCGTCAGACGACGAGTACAGACCGGAGTTAGGCAAATGGGACCTACTATTCCCGACCAGCATACTTGACAAAGTCGCCAGGAAGACGGAATATAGCAAGACGTTTGCCTAACTAGACAATTGTCGTAACCACGTTAGAGCCCAAATCAATCTATGTCGTGTGTTTAATGTAGGGCTTTCTCTAACATGTAACAGATGCTGAACAGTTTACAAAGCAGAGAAACATCGTTTACATAAAACATTAGTTCACTGTAACCTCTGAGCGCACCAGCTGGGAGGCGATGAGCTACCTTTTGGTACAGCCGGAAGGAAGCGAGATGGGCTTTTCTGTTTATTACACAGTTTACACAGTTTTACACGCTTTATTGAAGCATAAAAATCCCGAGAATGCCCCTTTCTACGTTCCTTTTTTGCCCCCTCAACAGTCACAATACACTACAGAGTCACGGGAATAGCATCTTCGACCACCTCTGACCTGTAAAGACATAGAATCCTTACAAAAGAGATTACGTTGTTGTTATTTTTTCTGATGAAGCTAAGCCTTGAAAAATCCATAATATTTAGTATCATAACCTACGCAAATACATCCTATGGCTAATTTGTATGTAACGACCACCTTACTTAACAGGGAACCCTTTCCCATCAGGGTCGATTCGCGGTGGGTGCTTCAACTGCCTCATGTTTTGTGACATTTCTTTTGTTTTCTTTATGAAGGTCGAAATGGAAATTCTACAAGAAAAAGAGAAAAAAGAAGGCAGCTTGGAGTCACTTAGTTAAAATCCAAAGTCATACAACAGATAGGATACACGTCAGATGGGACATTTGGGATTTTTTAGAAACCTGCACTTTATTCCAAAAAAAGCAATAGAATCCAACGCCACCAATTATTGTACGATACTTATAGATGTATGGATGATGTACCTACTAACACCAAATGTATATATATATAGATTAACACATATACCATTCATCATTGTTATTATTATTGTACATTGGACCCTGACATACGAACAGAACATAAAATGCACATTAGTTGGGGAAAAGAGGCAGAAAGATGCCTACAAATAAAGATCTAGTCATGTACCGTATAGTTAAGTACAAATGTATACGCCAAAGGGCACCATTTGAAAATGTAAAGTGAGGTTCAGACAATCTCACAATATATTTGGACAGTAAAGCTATACAAAACATAACAATTTCAAACAGTGATATATCCTATTAGAATATAATTATTTCCAAACAGAGATATACCCTATAATAGAATAATTCTCACATTCGTATAAAGACACATTATACATTAGAAGAAGATAAGAAAGTAACATGAAACATTTTTTTAATCTAATGGTAAAACGAATTGAACTCATAAAGATACTATTCCTTTTCTCAAAAAATTCATTAAGTTTTCTAATCCGCCAAATACTGTGGGAAACTATTGCCACCAGACTATTTAAGTACTTGAATTTTAATGTAGATAATCCATACTTTCTACCACCGGCAAAGAATTGCATCTTTCACATTGTCATTTCAAACCTTTGATACATGTAGAAAAAGATGAGTTGATGACTCTAATGTTTTGTGATAACTGAAGGATTACAGAGAGAAACACAGAGTACAATCTGTATCTATAAAGCCGGTATAACAACAACAAGACGATTCCGTCAATATGATGCCAAATACATGTATAATAACCTCACTATCTTCTGCCCCATTCCTAACCAAGTAAGAGAGAATGTTAGCAAAAAGGCTATTTCATTGTCTTAAAGACTTTATCAAAGTAAAACTACTCACTTATAAGTGTACTGATACACAGATCTGGCTGGACATTCTCTTATACTCAATGATAGTTTCAAGATAACAAGCGCCAGAACATCGTGCTGAACACAAAGCCTGATTATGGAAATTATCGAACGTTATGTCAGGTTTTACTAGTACATGTACAATGTATTACTATAAAAGACGCGAAATAACTGACTCCGCTACATTAATGATAAGTGGCTTAATCTATCTCCCATGCAGATATCAGCACGTTCCTACTTTTCTTTAAATGATAACATGAAATGTCCAAAAATGCAATTTGTTCAAAATGTCACAGCAAAATGCTATTGAATCAATGTGTTGAAGCCCTTTTCTGGTCGTCAAATTATCATAATCTCCTTTTTAAAAAAAATATGTTTTCTCTGTTTATAAAAAAAGGGATATGTAAGTATTTCCAGAAATTATAGCAGCAACATTCCACAGAAAATGTTCTAAGCTGCTCTGGTTATGGCCTGATTTTCATAGACACAGACTTCAGGGAGTAACCAGCGCCTCTCCAGTGGTACCACACCACACCTTGCACGACTGGACAGGAGCTGCCACAGTTGCCCAGGTAGCGGCCGTTGAGGAATGAGTAGCCGCAGTTCCTAAACCACCAGCCGCCTTGTCCGTACCGCTGAGAACAATGGTAGCTGCCGTGGTCATCATTGTCCCTGTCCACAGTGGAGAAACTCTGCCCGTTGAGGGAGTGCCAGCCAGTCATGGAGTCTCCCGCGTTACCAGAATAGCCAGAAATGTGCAGCCGGTACCCGTCCGCCTCACCGGACACCCTGGATGGGAACATTACGCCATATCATTGTTAGAATACATTTGTAAAACTACTTATCCATGCAGGTATTGAAGAATAATGGTTTTGTTCAATTTATTCAACGAGAGTTTCAAACGTTTCAGAAGCCATCTGGCCATCAGCGAAACGAAAATAAATGATTACATAAGACTTAACGAAACAGGCGCGAAACTACCGAAATACTTCTCTGTATTCTAAATTTTATTTTGTATGTTGTATGTAATGGGACCGTGTAGCAGAGTGGTATTGTGTTCGGTCCGTGACCAAGAGGTTGCGGGTTCGAATCCAGCTGCGTGTCACCAATCTTGTGTCCTTGGAAAAGGCACTTTACACGACTTTCCTCACCCACACCCCATGCACGCTAAAGAACCCCCAAACGTGCGATGGTGCGGTGTGTGTTGGTACAAATCCATCTGTCGGGAATTGGTGATTCACTTCAAATCACCCGGATGGAGTCCTGGCGAACCTCTGTCTTGTAACAACCACATGGTGATTTACATCATTCACCCGGACGGGAGACCTGGCGCATCCCCGTCTTGTATTCAGCTATTCGAAAGGGTATATCACCCCGTAAGGGGCGGTATAACCCCGTCGTGTGTAAACATGTGTGAACACGTGCGATCACGTCGACCGATGATGATGATGATGATGTTGTATGTAGTAACACGCTGAAGAGGGACAGCCGAGTTACGGACCTGGATAGGGGACAGGGAGGAGTGGCCTTTGGCAATACAACATTCCAGAGATGTCATCCTAGGATGTCCTTGAGGACGTCAGACTTTACTGACTCTACAAACTTGAAACGTAAAACAATTTTTTCGTCGTCTAGTAGACCACTTGTGGGTTCCTGTTTCTGTAGCACCACGAATTGACTGAAGTTGATGCATTGATCCATTATAGGTTGAGTGGAGAGTACCGCAAAATGCTCATGACATGGTGATGGATTGTAATTGCACGGGCAGTTTTTATTACGGTTATGTGAATATTCGTAATGCCTAACAACATGACTTAGCAAAAGTATCCTCCAACTTGGTGTCGTCTGGGTAGTACGGCCCTTGGTTCGTCGGAAAGTTGGATAACATGGCGGACAACTCAAGCGGTGGTGTGAAGTTTGCATATTTTTCAAGACTTTCTCACGGCGCGGCGCAACAAAGTCGCATTCATACGTTGTGAATATTGCTGTGCAGCGTAATAAAGTAGATTCAAGTCATAATGTGGAAAATAATCAACAACGGAACATTTTTACATTACATCCTTTAACACTAACTTTTTCAATCATTTTTAATTGCGTGCTTCCCCATCAATTTTGCAAATGGTGATTACATAATTTGCATATTCTCACCTGAAGGTGCTATACTCTGCGAACCTCGTGTCGGCACTCCAGTCCTTGAGGGTGATTCTTAATTTGTAGTTTTTCCTCATGGTCAGGAGGTGGATGTTGTCGTTCCCCAGCCAGTACTCCCCGCTCTTATTCCCAAAGCCCAGTTTGTACTCCTCCCAGGTCCGGTTGAAGGGAACCGACCCGTCCTGCCGCCGCTGGATCACAGTCCACCCGCCTCCTGTACAATCGTGTAGATGCCAAATGAGAGGTGAAATGATGCGCTGTGCACCATACATAATTGCTGTGTGACAAATAAACTTAGAGATTTGTGATTTCTCAGAAAGATGAGGAACTGAATGTTGATGTACAGAAATTTCAACCAATATTGCTGTTTGAAAGCTGACATGGAAATCGAGGATATAAAAAAACTTAAGTGAGAAGACTGGGAGACTTTGCGCAAAAGTGTATCCAATGTTGGTCATAATTACGTTTCCAAACACAAACCACTAATTAGAATTGGATTGGCAGACGATCAAACCGAGATGGTTTAAGGGCACTATTTTATTGCTTCAAACCTAGTAAGCTCTCACCTTTCCATGGAATTAAAGTTCTTTGATAAATACCTTAACAAGACAAACTAACAGATTCCAAAGTTTCACTTCAACATTACCGTCGTTATCCATGTCACAGGACGCCTCCACACTGGTGGATGACACATTGAGGGTGTAGACTCCACTGGTGTTCTGTCCTGCCGCAAGGTATGCTGCACAATCTAATCAATTGGAAATGCAAATCATACAAAACTGTCACAAGATTGCTCAAAGGAGGCTTAAGGTGAAAGTGTAAGTCAAGCAACGTTTGCTTGAGGAAGAGCCAAATCTTCAGCTGTTTGTGATAAAAAAGACAGACGTACATGTACATGTCGTGCAGAATCAAAGTACTGGGAAAGTTGCCTCCCCCCTTTCAACAAATAATGAATGAATGAAGACCTTTATTGTACATTCATACCCACTGGGTTTAGTACAGGTCACAACAAATGATACAACATGATATAATGATACAATGAATCTACACTACTCAAGGATCGTATTCTACTGCGTACATTCGGCTTCTTCTCGTTTCTTTGTGATATTGAAAATGTAAGAACAGATATGCTTTATAAGTAAAGGTTTGTCTAGATTCATAAGGAATATAAATTTGTCTATATTACTTAGTTGTATGAAGTGGGGGAACATGGATTCTATTAGTCTGTAGAGTTCAGCTCTCTCTTTCTTGTACAAACTACATTCTACTACAAAATGATGTTCGTCTTCTAACTTATCTAGATTGCAGTATCTACATATTCGTTGTTCTAGAGGAGTGCGGTTATGTCTTCCGGTTTCGATGTGTAATTTGTGGCAACTGACTCGTAGTTTTGTGACGGCCGTCCTGTGCCGAATATTGTCAATATCCAGGTATTGTTCCACATTATAAGTGGACTTGAACAGTCTGTAAGACCTCAATTTGTTTTTAGCGGATCCACCTTTGTTGTCATTGTGTATCTCTCTTAGAAAAGTTGGAAAATAAATGTCTTTCAGACGCTGATTGATAGAATTGATAATTTGAGACGAATTTGTATTGTGCTGTAGAGGACAATGCCATACATAACCATAGCCGCATTCCTCCAGTGACTGGCGAACTCCTGACGCCCAACACTTGGCTCCAGCCTTGTCTAAATCTATCTGGCAAGAAAGAGCGTCTGACTGGAAACTGTCTGCTGGTACTTTCTGGCGAAGTCTAATTAAGTGTTTAATAGCATTTAGGGAGGCTTCCAAATGAATGGGGAACCTCCCTAACTCGGCTCTAGCGGCGAGGCCACTTGTGGATCTTGGCACGTGTAGGGTTTGCTTACAGAATTTTAAATGTATTGTTTCAATAGGACAGGATTTGGGGCTTTTAACAGAACCCCAGATTTCCGATCCATAGAGAATTATGGGCTTAACACATGTATCAAAAAGTTTGTTTCTGACAGACAAAGGAGCATCGGCTTTGTCCAGGGATTGATTTATCCCGAATAAAGCTTTCAGACCCTTACTGTACAAGTGTTTGTTGTGAATGGCCCACAGCTTAAAACCTGTCTATGGAAAGCTACCCTTTCCAGTGACATACATGTTTGTTAAGCGACAGAGGTCGGGGTTCGCAATCTTCGTCTTACGACCCAGAGACTCACACCTAGACAGCTTGCTGCTAACGAACGTTGAGAATTGCAAACTTTGCTGACGTCGGGATATTGGTAAAGACGTAAAAGTAACGTAGAGCGAGCTAAAAGACAATAATATCAACATTAAAGTAATGAGTTGTCAAAACCTACCCTCAAGTATCGGATCCTCGGTTGTCTGGGGCTGGGCTGAAAGAAAGATCACACCATTGTCGCTCACAAACTCACAGTTTGCATTTTTCACATGGTAGCAACCAGAACGTAATTATCATCAAATACAGACACTGGAAGTCAGGTGGGATGGATAAAAGGGAATTTTCAACCGTTATATGCGCAGTTTCATGCAGCCGTTTATTTCTGGTAGGTACTTAATACATGAATAAGACCTTAAACAGGAACAACTTGGCACATATTTCTAGGATAAAACTCGCTAAATTAGCACTTCCTGGTGATAATGAGACTGGGAGAAAGATTAGTGGCCCTTCTCATCCGTAAACAAATAAACATCGTGGCAGGCAAAATAACAAACCTGGGGCAAGCCTGTCACCAACTGCACACATATGGCAACAGCTGCTAACCAGGAGGCTTGGAGTGTCCCAGAAAATAGGTCAACATCTGAGGTTCAATTGAAATATTCCTTTTCTTCATTAATTGTTTAAATGAAGCCCAGATTTTCATACAATACATTTCAGGATTTTAATCATAACCTAAGGTATGTTAATACCAAAAATAGTTCAAATCCACTAACCCGCCTTTGACTTATCTTCTTCCAAAGATTGCCACAAAATTGCCCACTGCAGTTCAAAACAAGCCGCCAGGGGGCCCAAACTTACACGACTCAATCTATACACAGTTTTTACCGATATCTGTGGAGATGTCTGGAGGGATATGGAATGTTGGCTGCGGGACACCCGTGGCGCTTGCAGTCATAAACAGCTATATAGCCTAATGAGCCCGCGTTATATGCTAACGAGACCTCCCAAAGTCGGGACACATCTACACGCACGTGGAAGCTGTCTGGGACCCCTGCCAAGCTATCGGGCGAATGGTCCGGACCTTTCGGGAGAAATTTTGCCGATAGCGTAATGGCGATATTGCAGTTCCATCTAGACGATGAAAAAAAGCTATCGGCGAGAGGATGTAGGCTCGCCGATATCGGGAAAAACTGTGTGTAGATCGTGCCTTACTCCCTGCCCAAAGACGTATCCACCAGCCAAAAATCGTGAACCTGCCACTGATAACTTTAACGCCAACTTCGACGCTCGGCTGCAGTACCGCGACTTGTCGCCAAGACGCCCATTATCGAACTTGACCGTCGTTTTCCAAACCCCTAAATAACTACCAAATATAATGCAGGACGATCCACAGCGTCAAAAGTTATCTTGTCCGCAAATACACACACGCACACACTCGCCCCGCTGCACTTACGACAGAAAGTGCGAGGTGAAACATTTTCGTACAAAACCTTGGTATACCGAACCGCTACTCAAATACCAAATATCGCGACACTCCATGCACAGCTGCCCGAGTTATATGAGATTGACCTACATAATGGGACACACAAAAATTTTCTAACCAAAATATAACCTTCTTGGCGAAGGTAACTAGGCTTTCTGTTCTACTTGTTTTTCATTATTCTTGTGAAAAATCGTGCTGTGCAGCAAACGTTGCGCCTAACGAATCAGTAGCAGGAGTTCTTACAACATCATCCAGTATGTAGATTGGTAATCATTATCTTCAATCTATGTAAGGTATGATGTTAATAGCTGTGTATGAGTGCTTAATCAAGCAATTCTTCTTCTTTCGTACTGCCAGCCTTTTTGTATAGATTAAGGGAGGATTGCTCAATTTTCACCGATAGACTTATTGATAACACCCACAATAACATATGATACACTGTAACCGGATTTCTCAAAACATGGAGAAAGTGTAAATGAAAAAGTGTTGTTCACTGAAGAGCTCCTCTTCAATGAAAGGCAACCGAAATTATAAATGTCACGTTGTAGGCAGGTCTTGTGGCCAGGACATCGACGTTGTTTGAGGTGCTGAATGTAATAAAAGAAAGATCATGGTACTAAACTTTGCTGTTCACAAATTCAAGATTGGCATGTTTCACATGGTAGCAACCAGAAACCAATCAATTAATTATTGTCAAATCAATTCATAAAACAGAATATTTGGATACACACATGTTTCGTTACTCAGAATGACATTTCTAGGTGCCTTGGTATCACCGTTTTTCTTTTAATGAAATCCTCAGAAATAACAAACAAGATTGGTGTGAAAGAAAAATCTGGTTTGAGTGGCCAATAGGTTTATTTTTTATATTCTGTCAATCTGATCATGAAGATTGGTCAACCTAGGGGTAACAACAGGGGAAACATAGCACATAAAAGTCTCTTAAGTAAAAGTCACTGTGTGTGTGCAAGTACGTTTCCTTGGACTCATACTACATCTAATGTTTAACGTTCAAAAGTCATATTTAAGAAGAGGTGTGTATCCCGAAATACGATTTGTATTCATTTAAATCAAGTGAACATGATGACACACTGTACGGCAAGATCAGGCGATAAATGGGGCAGATGTAGATAGAAGATGACACTTATCTATTTGTTTGCTTCTGTATAAAAACGGCACAACTTATACGTGGTGGAAATAAATCCCTGCATCGCCTCGCCGCCTTTTTATTTGTTGATGCGGACGTATTTAATCTAGCTTTGCTCAGCAATCATCTGTTGGCAATATTAAGGCTGAGAATGCAAGTTCAGTAGCAAATGGTTACATACTAGGCAGTTACAGCTCTACATTTGCTAACGACCAATGTGTTTGCTTCCGTAATAACATTCCCTAAGTAGAATTACAACGCCAATCCACCATTCCGCTCATTAATTTGCCAATGGAAGTAAACATGTTGTTATGTCAAGGACAACACTTTACCTGACAGAGTATCATTATAAACAACATAACTGAATAAAACTGGACTGGGCAAACAGTCACAATAAAACGTCTACTTTTACCAAAGACAGAAAGGCAGGTGTCTTATGACGCCGTAACAGATGGGAAATCATCAACAGCCGTGCATTAATCGTTTTGATTAATGCACACGTGCATTAATGACTTTTGAAAAGTTTGAACCAATCAGAGGGACAGACAAACAGGACGCTGGCCAATCAGAATGAGATATCCAGGAATCGTCCATCTGCCAAGATAGGGGAATAAGTACAGGCATGGCAGGGGGGATGGCTCCCTCTATCAACATCGGTAGTGCGTGTTTCTTTGTTCAAAGAAAACATTTTCAGTCTCAAAACAACATCAAAAAATCTATAATATTTAAAACAATAAAGTCTATTTCAATTCATGTCCAATTTAAACTGAAAATTGAAAATCAAATTATTTGCACCCTCGCCCTTTCAAGTTAAACGGTCCGCAGGTGACAAAAACACCAAGGTCCGCCACTTTGGAACTAGAACCCCAGAAGAGGTCATGGCGCTGGAAGACCAAAATGCTACCTTTCTTCGGGGAAGACGTATCTGAGTTCGTAGTGAACGAGATTCTCAAGAGCTGTACATGTGGAGCATGTGAAGCACAGGGATCCCGGAATGCCTCAGGAAAGCCGGCAGAGATTTACCGCCTGATACGAACGAACTTGAAAAACTGGAGAATGGGCGAGTGGAGAAATACGGAGCGTGTAACAGTTTGTAACATAATGAATAGACTTTGTTATTATTTCAAGCCTTGGAACTGAAAGACATTTCACGTACAAGACATTTCACGTACAAATTCACTGTTCAAATGTATTCAATGTACTGAATAAAAGATGTATGTTTTGTAAAGGACTTTGTCGCTTAAATGGGTCAGTTTGGGTAGGCTATATGATAATAGGGTTAATGACCCGCCTGTTCCTCGGTATGTATGGAATAAAACCACCTCGTTCGCTTCGCTCACTCGGTGGTTTTATTCGGTGGTTATAGCAAAGGACCAGGCGTTATGACACCATATAAGTACACATCGGGGCGGGTCATTAACCCTTAATTAATTCATTCATAAACTGTCACGGCATAGACAGTCCACATTAGAGACAAGGGGTGTCTATGACAGCACCAAAAAGTTGATAATATGGATACATGAGAAACAAGAGTTCGGATACCTCATACCTCCATGAAATATTCTGATTATGCAAATGACTTGCAAATCTCATGCATAATTCATGTCTGGTTATGTACACATTTAACTAACTAGCACAGGTCAACATGCTTACAATCATTTACTACTTGCTTTTAGAATAATTATGACACTTTCACAGTGATTATATAAATTAGTTATTTGTATACTTTTGGCACCTGTTGATATTCCACCTGCCACAAACTACACTTTACTATGTATTTAAGTCCTATAATTTAAAATACTGTGCATTTATAGATTTTCTTCATAAAGTATGCAAGTTAAGTCCAGATTTGCATAATTTGCACTTCAATATGTACATCTCTGAAATAAGATGTATGCTGAATATCATGGAAATCTGTCCTTCCTCTGTCCCGTTTTGCTCTTTGGAAGATTTTGACCAGAATGCCCCTGCAGTTACAGAGCAAACCTCTAGGGGGCCCAAACATGCATCACTACATCTTTACATCACAAGCTATCTGCCACGAAAAAAATCAAGACCATAGCATGTCCAGCTCAAAAGATTTTTAAAAATCGAAATTTAGCTGCAGTACCAAGGTCACACACCAGGGGGCCCAAAATCGACCTTCACCTTCACCTGCCCACATACGAAATATTAAAACAATCCATCCAGAGGTTCTAGGGTTATGGTGACCACAAATATCCGGAAACAGACAGACACACAGGAACTATACCTCCATTTTTCATGGAGGAAAAAAGTTCTAAGTAAGAGTTATTTAAAACAAGGAGGAAGTTAAAAGCAGAACTTACCTATGGCACAGAAGGCGTACTTGTCTTGCTGTTCATTGCCATTGGTGCACCAGCCTCCCGACTCTGCACCACAGGAGGCACCATTAATCCAGTTGTTCATGAACTGGTACACGCCGTACAACTGTGGACAGCTGCGTGGCTTAGCACCACACAGCTGCTGGGATACTTCTATCATGGGGTTGTCACAGTCCGTCAAGCCTGTTTGGAAGCACGACGAGGAGGAATACTGACAAGCGCTGTCCCCGGAACACGGCGTCACGTACCCCGCGGCCTCACACGTGGCCTTCACGTTGGCCGATGTCATCTCTCCGGTTACAGGTACCTTGTAGTAGTGCCAGCCATTGTAAGCTGCCAGATATGAGGTATCTCGTCCTGTAAACAGATAAAGAAAAAATCTCAACCAAAAACTCACTTTGGAATTTGCCTTATTGGTGCTCCCCATAAAATAGTATTTACCCTGTGTCTCTAATATTACCGAGTTAGTCAAAAATCACAAGCGTCGATTGAATGCATCCATCATACGTTGTTTCAATCTGGATATGGAACTGTCTAATTCATAAGTTCACACAATCCTGGTAAGTGTACGAAGTCAAGGCAATGTATATTGTACAGTAATTGTAACGATGAGTACAATGTTTATCGGGGTCTGAGAATCTGGCCAACAAGAGATGCAAACTTCAAAATACTTTGACCTGTCAAGGACCACAGCTTGCTATATTAGTATATATGAGCCAAGGAACAAAACATGAGCCGGTGTCACAGCGATTTCGCCCCGGTGTCACAGCGATTACGTTACGGAATAATCTTTTCAACTTGTATTTTCTTTATTGTGCAGGAAACATTTCCAAAGCACTAACAAAAACACAAGTGAATACTAGTTTTTCATTGTGAACACTATCTACGCGCAAGTTGATATACCTGTTCCTAAATGCTACCAAAAAAACTGGTAAAGTACCAGTCTTTAGAAACACAGGTAAACAAACTTGTTCCTAAATACTAAAGAAACAGTCATAATGGAGGTAAAGGTACATACAACAGGATGTGTATTATACTAATGAATAACTTATTTGTATAATTGATACAGGCACTTAATAATTCTATTGTAGTCAACGGTAGAAACTTTGTATTGGGAGAATAAGGTTGCTTGAAGACAGGTTAATGTTGTAATGAAAAATATGTCGAGACTCAAGTATATGCAACAAAGGAATACAAGACACCCAAGAAATATTTTGTTTTGTGATGGTGCGTATGTTGTGTTGTGGGGTTGATATGGTTTGACGTTTGGCAAAATTATTCCATCATTGTTCTTATATATCTACCGAAGGTAAACGGTGAAATCTAAAAAAAACACCTTATTCTAGTGACCTAACCATTTCATTTCTATTTCCTATTGTTACACCTGAACCTGGCCCATATCCCTAATGTGTATGTAATGATTCATTCCATACAGAGGTGACAGGGATGATCACAGTTACTCTTTCTACTAGTTGTGGATCTGTGCCATCGGCTTCACCTTTTATATTTTCTGCTGGGACATATCCCTAATGTGTATATAGTGATTAACCCCGCACACATTGGTGACAGGGGTGGCGTTCCCTGTCTTATTCTACTATCTGTGGATCTAAAGAGCTAACGTATCACCTTTAGCTGGGAAATATTTTAATGTAGATATAATGGTTCAGCCCTGTAGATGTTCAGCTTTCAACTAACATTGAAAGGTATGCGTCCCCAAAAAATCAAGACCACAGCATGTCCATGCCCAAACATTTCCGCCGAGAGTCAAGTTCAAACACCAGGAGGCCCCAAAACAAACCTGAATGTCAGGCAACCACCACCAACCCATAAACTTAATATCATCGCGATCACACGTTTAGTTCTGGAGATGCAGCACCAGAAACGCCCATTCAACACATAAAAGGCTACCTGCAGTGTCAAGTTCAGACACAAGGAAGCCCAAAATCGACCCTGAGCATCAGGCAACCACCCCCAACACATGTATCAACAAGAGTTCGGAGACCTCATATTTCCATGAAATAGTCTGATTATGTAAATAAATTCCACATTTGCATAATCTATGCTTAGTTATGTACACCTGTAAATAACCTACGCTAGTAACTATGTTGGTTGTACAATCATTTACCATATAGATGAATTATGGCACTTTTACATTAATTATGAAATTATGGACTTATTTGCTTAATTGATACCTGCTAATGTTCCACCTGCCACAAACTACATAGGTATTTGAGTTCTATAAAAGAAACACTGCAAATTTTCCTCATTAAACATGCAAATTAAGTGTCAACTTGCATAATCTGCACTTCATGATGTGCATCTCTGTCTAAGCTACCTACATACCAAATATCATGTAAATTTGTCGTTCCCTTCTTCAGTTATCCTCCTTAGAAGATATTCAAAATAATGCCCCTGCAGTTTCAGAGCAACCTGCTAGGGAGCCCAAATATACACCACATATCTCTTATGTCACAAGCTATCTGCCATTCAAAAATCAAGACCATAGCACATTCAGAAGATAAAAAAAAAAACAAATTTCTGCTGCAGTACCAAGGTCACATACCAGGGGCCCAAAATTGACCTTGACCTTTGTCTTCCCAACACCTACCCACAAACCAAATATCATCGTAATCCATCCAGACGTTCTTGAGTTATGCTGACCACAAAAATCTGGTCACACGTCACATGCAATACATCCCCCCCTGCCTGTTGAGAGACAGTTGCCGGGATTTGAAATCACCATCTTGAGGTCCAGAGTTGCTCATAAAACCTAGACCGCTTGCTACGAACGAAAGTTGAGAATTCCAAAATTTACTAACATCAAGGTATTGGTAAAGACGTCAAAGGAACGGATAGCGAGCTAAAAGACAATCATCATCAACATAACAGTAATGAATAGCCAAAACTTACCATCGGCTATCGGATCCTCTGTTGTCAATTCAAAGGGTAAAACTGTCGTCGCTGCAAGAAAAATCACGAAATTTTGTGAATCCGTTCCCGGGATCCCTCTCTCTGTCGTTACTTCTGAGTTCTGAACACACATTATTTTATGCATTTTGCTTGAATGTTAGGGAGAAAGAAGAATTTGTATTTCCGGCAGAGAGAGCTACTAAAGGACACTGACATCAACATAAAAGTAATGAGTAGCCAAAACGTACCATCGGGTATCGCATCCTCTGTTGTCAGGTCCTGTGGCCAGGACATCGACGTTGGTTGAGGTGCTGAATGTAATAAAAAAAAGATCACGGCACTAAACTTTGTTGTTCACAAATTCAAGGTTGGCATGTTTCACATGGTACCAACCAGAAACCAATCAAGTGCGTAATTATCGTCAAATCAATTCATAAAACAGGCTATTTAGACACAGGCATGTTTCGTTACTCAGAATGACATTTCTGGGTGCCTTGGTATCGCCGTTATTGTTTTAATGAAATCCTCAGAGATAACAAACAAGATTGGTGTGAACGATCAGTAGCAAATGGTTACATACTAGCAATTACAGATCTACATTTGCTAACGGGCAATGTGTTTGCTTCTGTAATAACATTCCCTAAGTAGAATTACAACGCTAATCCACCATTCCACTCATTAATTTGCCAATGGAAGTAAACATGTTGCTTTGTCAAGGACAACACTTTACCTGACGGAGTGACATTATAAACAACATGACTGAATGAAAACTGAACTGGGCAAACAGCCACTATAAAACGTCTACTTTTACCAAAGACAGAAAGGCAGTTGTCTTACGAGGGCGAGTTGCAGGAGGCGGGCCCGGTGTTGGTGTTGAACAGCAGCACTGTAAAAGCACATAAGGTGATGGTCATTTATTATATATATGTATGATATATATGTAAAGCGATTGCGTTGTCTTCATAGAATGGAATGAATAGACACCAGAGGTCTTGTCTTCTCTAGTATTACTAAATCAGTTACTCAAAAAGTTGTTAAGTGGGAGCACAATTGACTGTGACTGATTAGCACATTAACTATTGCCATGCCACACGTGCATCAAGTTGTACTTACCGACCCCGGAGGCCCGGGCGGCCCAGTCAGACCTGTCGGACCGGCGGGACCAGGAGGACCGACTGGTCCAGTAGAGCCATCTCTGCCGTCCCTTCCGGGTTCTCCTTGGTTACCAGCCAAACATCCTGAACAGATAACAATATTCAATTCGACGAAAATATGGCATCTATAAAGTAGATGACCTAGTTATTAGGATGTCCATGAACATCATTTTGATTGACAGCAGATTGAAAATGCACACCCATGCCATTATGCAAGTATGTGTCAGACACAATCCCTTCTGCATCTTTATTTCGTAATCTAAAAGTAATGAGTATATATGATATAAACCAACTACTAAGTTGTCTTTTCATTCACAAAAACAGTTAACAATAATCCTTCTACCAAATCAATTTCGGGGCCTTTTCCATTACAATTCAGACCACCATCACTACAGTGCTAGACAGCGGAACAAACTAGAACAGATCCAAGTAAAAACACAACAAAGAAATTTCTCCATGATGTTCAAGTGCCCCCAAATTTAAAGATAACTTTGGAAATATTTATCCAACTTCTAGAACCTGCTAAAAAGTCAATATTAGACCACCAATTATTTAATTCATTTCCTATTCATTGTTTTCTATGTCTACATTTTGCTTGCTGTTTTAGTTGTTAGTAGTTGTTCACTACCGGCGGACTAGCCCCCTGCTGTAGTGGCTTTCACAAATGTGGCCCAAGGGCTATAGAAACGTAGATGGGCGCCACGTCCCTATGCATCTGCACAGATGTACGGGCTACTTTAACTTTAACTTTTCAGTTGTTACATTACTTATGATGTTCCTTTTCTCTTCCGATATTTGCTCAATTATTGAACTATTATTATTGCTTTCCTTAGGGCCAGTTCACACGAGGAAACTATCTGGTCGTCCGACAATGACATACGTCAAAGTCGTCCGTCAGCTTTCTGTTCACACGCACGGACCCGGGACTCCCGCTGTATCCCTGCTGGCGACAGACGTAAAAAAAAAACTGTTGACCACAACACCTTGTGACATGTACATTTTAAATTTTGTAATGAAAATGTTCTATCACGTGTACTGTGTGAGCCCCACGACACTGTTATTTCCTCCATGAAATGTCATGGAGGTTATATTTTACCCTGCGTTTGTCTGTGTGTGTGTGTGTGTGTGTGTGTGTAAACAAGATAAGAACGGCATGATGGATTGGTTTCATACTTGGTGTGTTGGTAGGGTGTGATGAAAGCTGGAAATGATTAGATTTTGGCCCCCTAGCGGCTTCCCTTGGTACCGCAGCGCAACTTCCGGCTTTGCTATCTCGTGTTCTGACACATGCTATGCTACGATTTTTGAATGTTAGATAGCTCTTGTGCTCAGGAATAAGTGACATAAGTTTGGGCCCCCTAGCAACTAGGTTTGGCATAGCAGGGGCATTTTTGTCAAAAACTTCTGAAGAGGATAACTCAAGAAGGGAACAACGGATTTTCACGATTTTAAGTATGTAGGTACCTTACACAATTCCTAATTATGCAAAATAGGAGCACATTTGCATAATTAATGAGATTATTCTATCATAGCAGTTTTTTCAATGTATTTCTTGTCCCGGACATGAAATGGTCTTGACATTTGTGTGGTAGATAGCATGCAGTGTCATGCTAAAGTGGGACAAGTTTTAACCCCCTTACATTTAATTTCGGAACTGCAGGGGCATTTGTCAAGACATTCCAAAGAGGATAACTGCAGAAAGGAATGACGAATTGACATCATTTTAGGCATGCAGGTAGCTTAGGCAAAGACGTTTATTCTTACATCTTACATCTTCCCCAGGTAGGCTTTAGGGCCTGTCAGTTGAGAGCATCGTCTCTTCCACTCTTCCCGATCATGGAAGATCCCCTCCTCTTCCAGTCTAACTAGTCTGCCCAGTCTGTACTTTGTCAGTATCTCCTGTATGTTGTCCCTCCATCTCTTTCTGGGTCTACCTAAGGGACGCTTGCCCTTTGGTTTGTACTGGAGGGCTATCTTTGGAATTCTTCCCTCGTCCATTCTTTCAACATGTCCAAGCCATCTTAGGGCTGCTCTTTCTATGTCTTGTTCTATTGATGTTATGCCTAAGGTTTCTCTGAGGTACGTGTTTCTCAGTCTGTCAGCCCTCGTTTTGCCTAGCATGGTACGGACGACTTTCATTTCTGCGGCCTGTAGTCTACTGATGTCTTTCTTAGTTAGCACCCAAGACTCGCAACCATACAGAAGGACTGGTTTTAAGATGGTGTTGAAGATAGTTTTCTTCACTTCGTTGGAGACTAGTCTGTCTCTGAGAACTGGTTGGAGGGCAGCAGCTTGTCTGCTGAAGTTACTGATCCTCTCTGTGATCTCAGCTTTGTTTCCTGATTCTCGGGTTGTGACTGAGCCCAGGTACTTAGCCTGCTCAACCCTCCCAATAGTATCTCCATTCACTGTAATTTCTGCCTTGGGGGGGTTTCTGCCAAAGATCAGAACTTCTGTTTTGCCACTGGCTTTGTTCATTTTCAGTCCTGCGTTAGTGAACTCATTGTCATATCTTTCTAGGGCCAGTTTTATTGCCTCTATGCTTCTTTCCCATTGGCAAATGTCATCTGCATATCCAAAAGTTTGAAAAATGTCAGTAAGTTCTTTGTTGACTTCTTGGAGAACGGTATCCAGATATGCAATGAAAAGTATTGGGGAGAGAACACTGCCCTGTTTAACACCACTTTTGACATCAAACCACTTGTTGTGGGGATACCCGGTCATGACAATGCAGGTGCATGGGTCATATGTGCTTTTGATTGCTTCTAGCAGTCTTCCTTTTATATCATACTTTGTGCTGAGAACATTCCAAAGGTTTTGACGTGGCACAGAGTCAAATGCCTTGGTTAGATCAATAAAGGCGATGTACAGGTCTTGGTTGTATTCCCACGATTTCTCAGTTAGCTGTCTGATCGCGAAGATCAGATCTGACGTGCTCCTGCCTTTTCGGTAGGCATGTTGCCATTCTTGGAGTTTCGGTTCGATTTTTGCCCTTGCTCTTTTCTCGAGAATTCGTTCATAGATCTTGCAGGCATGTGGCATGAGGGATATCCCTCTGTAATTACTGCAGTTGTTACGGTCTCCCTTTTTGTATATAGGGCAGATGATGCTCTTACCCCATTCTGTGGGTATCTTTCCCAGAGTCCTTGCCCTGTTGATGATTTTGAGAAGAAGATTTTTGATGTTTGGCTGAACTAAAAGTTCTACTGGGATTTTGTCAGGGCCGGGGGCCTTGGCATTTTTCATTCTCTTGAATGCCATCTCTAGCTCTTCCATTGTTATTTCTTTGACGTTTATAATGATATAAATTTTATGCAAATGAGTACTTAATTTGCATAATTAATGAGGAAATTGTATAATTTCATTTTTTTCAATAACTGGACTTCAATAAATGTAACACATGTTAATTATGATAGGTGGAGTATAATCAGATATCAAATATGGTAATGAGGAACTTATTTGCATAATTTCTGTAAGAATTGCAAAACCTCTTTTAAATATGATCAATGATGGGAATTTTATTATTGTGACATGTGTACGTTACTCTGATGAATAATATCATGCATAAATTATGTTAATGTTAGTTAATTGCATAAAATTTACAAAAGCTCTAAATATTCATGGAGGTATGAGGTCGCCGAACTCTAGTTTGCTTTGTATTTTTAATGTGCAAATAAATCAATCAAATACATGTACAAAGCATGAATAAATGAATTCATACAAAAGATGCGTAAGGAAAAACGCTGAAATAGTAACTCAGGACAGCAGTATCTTGTGTGATGAATAAGTGGTATGCAGGTGTATGCCAATGCAACAAATCTTACGTTTATAAGATGAAATTTGCAATTGATTAATGACAGTGTTTAAGAAAGGAGCCTACAAAGTCCAATGAAATTCGTATCGATAAATGAATGGAGTCATGCAATGGCCATAAATTAGATTCATGCGGATAGTATAGGGGTTAAATGAAATCCACATGAGACTTATCCCTACCCCGTAGAGTTGTCGGCAGTGTAATCTTGTTCGCAAAATTCCCGATGTTAGACACAGATCTCTTAGCTCGGCGATGCACTTCAGCTCCGTACAGAAAGGTGGTACTCTTGCCACGCCCCGCTCCATTCTGCTGCTCACGGACACGGACACTTGGGCCCTGAGGACTCACCTGATGGGCGACATTAGATGCACTCAATTAACTCGGTATTGTTAGGCTGACAGTGTCGGGACCTTGTCGGATCTTTTGAAGATCAGTCTGTCAGTGAAGATGCAGTCTCGCTCGTCAGGATGACAGGTTGGCGACGGTCCAACTCTGCCTTCTCTGCACTTTGAACTCGTTCATCGGGCCTGCTGATCCAGACTTCAGGCCGCAGGGAAGTAATTTACGCATTACTCATTGAACACGCACGCTTCACGCGCTACTGCGTTCAATGTTTAAGCTGTAATAATCTTGGCCTTTTCACTGCTATTAGATAAAATGTACGGGTAGAAATACTAAATAAATCTGCTCACGATTCAGTACTTTTATTTATTATTGTCGCTGAGCGTCCTAACCCACCACCCTGATCCATCGGCCCGAAAATGTAACTTATGATTGACAAGTGTCGTGAACTTGTGTTCGATAGACATACCTGCGTATCCAGGTGTTCTCCCCACTGTGGCATCTCCTGCATCTGTGCTTTTATATCCTTCAGTTGAGACTTTATTTCTGTCAGTTCGGCCCCCTGCCTCACCAGTACAAACATGGTGACGAAACTCACAAGTACGGCCACTACGGCTACCATTATGGCCACCATCAGCGCTGCGATTATTCCCAGCCTGTCTCGCTCTGCCCCGTGTGCAGAGGAAGTCATTTCGAGGCTTTTGGAGCCCATTCTTGGATATTTCCGCCCAAAAAGTAAATGCACGTCGATCAACAAGCAGACACAACCAGCCCGAAGACCCGTCCGCGAGTGATTGATTTTCAAGATATGACATCACTTTGAACCCAACAGTTCTGTTCCCTTATTGGTTAGAAACATCGTGAAATACCCATTTCCTCATACGTCATTCATATTTTTAGCAATGCGGGGAGATTCGGAGAACTTCGTAGACCGTAGGACCGAACCGAAGTTTGGCGAAGGGTGCCGATTGGTGCCCGATAATTCCCGACTGCCGATTCGTAGTTACTCGGCACAAGGAAGAAATACCGATCTAATTGCTGTGGCAAGTGCATGAGGGTCGGTTTGTACTAGTGGATAAAGAGATTGGATTAGATAACTTTACTCACTTAGTGGATTAAGTTTTGAATATAGTATACAGTATATTTCTTCTAGACAATAAAAAAGATTATGTGATACTGTGGACATGAAAACGATGCATTTGGTTTTAGTTGTAATTCTGTCAACAATTACTGGGTTCACTGGAGCCAGCGAGAGGTCATGTTTTGTCTGTTCATGTTACTGACGGAGTTTCACACTTGGTTTGCTTAATGAGTAGTATGAGATAACAGTGAACAGTGAGCGGACATGGTTAAACATAGCACTGTCTCTGCCTGGAGTTCCTCCTCTGAGCATGCCGTAATTCAGAGGCCGTCGGCTCATGCCCGACACACGACGAGTACAAACCGAAGTTTCGCGAATGAGACCGATGATTCCCGACCGCCTTGTTTTAAAGGGTCACTGGGCAAAATCATAGTGAGATTGCAAGTGTGATTAGCGTAGCATGCGCCCGGGGCTCCGTTTGTCCTCCAATACCAAAAGATTGTATTGTCTCATTGAAATAACTTGTCCTGATGAGGTTAAAGCCTTTTATAATGTGATGCTTGTTTGCTCTTTTGCAAAGATAAAAGTAGAAAATGTAAAATCAAGACGCGGTTAGTGCAGTTTTTGAGTCAAAACAACAGCAGCTGCGGTGACCTATGACCACCTATGTACAGGGACGACCGGTTTTACAGACGCAGTGTGTGCCGCCTTGTTACAGTCGCACTGGAGTGTGTGTTTATACAGAAATTACTGATGCATGAAATACCCAAAATACAACTTAAATGTCTTTATATTTCGAGGTACGTGTACAGTCGAAATAGGTCTAAGACCAGCGATGTGAGCAAGTACAAAACCGACCAGCACAATTTAGGACAAGAATATGTCGGAATTTCTCTGTTCGATGATTTCCATTGGGGGAGGGGGGCACTCTATAGTTTTTTTTCTTAAAGCACAGAAAACAGCCATTTTTTAAATCTGTCAAAAAATGTTGTCATTTACGAAAGCCAGCACATTCGGATATGTTTAGTGACAGAAAATGTCTTTTAGACTTTCAAACCTCAAGCATTTGTTAATCAAGAGAACATTGGAGATCGTCGGCTCATACCAGACGGACAAGTAGTAGATACCGAAGCTGGCCGAATGGAACCGATGATTCCCGATTGCCTTGATCGGAAAGTTCTTTTGTCAGAATGTAGCCATACGAGTGTAATTAGTGGGGCACTTGTCTGGGACTCGGTTTGTCCTTCATTACTTATCAACTAAAATAAGGTTTTGTACAACCTGAATCTCGTCTTTTGTAGTTGACTTTGCATACATGTAAATGTGATGCTGGTTTTAGACGCGTACACAGTACAAACCTGGTCGTGTTTATACAGAAATCACTCATGCATGAAAATCTCAAAATGGCCACTAGACATCAAAAGTGCATGTTAAGCACAATACAGGAGTACGGATAGCAATATACCTATACAGCCTGGGATTAAGACAATATCATAATTTTTCTACGTTCTTTATTTCTACTTTTTCTTTGTAGTGACGACTTTATTTTTTAAGCACCAAAAAAGTGATAGTTGCTCTTCAAAATCTGCTTCAGACTGAAGTGGCCAACACCGCCACACCATGCCTTTGGCTTCCTGATCCAGAAAGAGTAGAGTAGGCTATGTATTATATGTTGTGTAAGAAACTTAATATTTGTAATGGCATTTTCAAACGTATAGATGTCTGATGGACATAGCAGACCGTCGGCACACGACCAACAGACGACGAGTACAAACCGGAGTTAGGCAAATGGGACCTACTACAGTCAAACCTGTCCATCCAAGACGACCACCCGGGGGACCGGAAAAAAGCGGTCGATTTGGACAGGTGGTCGCTGAGAAGAGTATCGACTCCAAACATGCCCGATGCAAAGTTTAAATGGTTTCCGTTGTGTTTAATGGCAAGTAGCAAGCACACTGCGCGCACGCAAAGAAGCGAGGTATTTAATGTCAAATACAACACGCACACAGTAAACTGTAAATTTAACCCCAAAATCCGACGCAAACTGGCCGATTTCGGCAAAAAATCTCTCTAGTTATCATAAAAAAATCAATAAAAACCTCAATTTTGAAAATGATGCGGTCGTTATGGGTCCCAATTTGGGCCGGTCGCGGTCGCGTTGGCCAGGTGGTCGTTCAGAAAAGGTCGCTTAATGCTTACGTCAATGGGAAAATAAATCGGGACCGAGAAAAAGCGGTCGAAATGGCCAGGTGGTCGCTGAGAAGAGGTGGTCGCTCGGGCAGGTTTGACTGTATTCCCGACAAGATTGCTTGACAAAGTCGCTAGCGAGGCAGAATGTAGCAACACGTTTGCCTAACTAGACGATTGTCGTAGCAGGCACGTCATGTCAGCCGTGTGTCTAATGCATGACTTTCTTTCACAAGTGACAGATGCTAAACAGACTACAAAGCAGAGAAACATCATTTACTGTTATAAGACACACATTTCATGTCACCTCTGATCAGCTGGGAGGCTATTTATCGTTACAGTCGGGAAATTGAGATGGAGTTTTCTGTTTATACACAATTTAATGGAGCATTATATTTCTGAGAATCTCTTTTACCTTCCTGAACAATACACTTAAGAGAATAGCTCCAAGACTGCATTTCCACTCTGTAAAGACATAGAATCATTACAAAGAGATAGAAATATTCCAAAGAAGCAATAGAATCCAACGTCACCAATTATTGTACTATAATTATAGATGTATGGATCATGTACCGACTAACATGAAATGTGTATAAATATATGGATTAAAACATATACCATTCATTATTGTATATTGGACCCTAACATACATAAAGAACATACTACACAAAATACACATTAATTGGTAAAAAGAGACAGAAAAAAATGCCAACAAATAAAGATCTAGTCATGTGCCGTATAGTTATTATAATCACCGTTCACAAGTACAAATGTGATAGTAGTATACACCAAAAGCACCATTTGAAAATGTAAAGTAGAGTTCAGACAATCTCACAGTATATTAGGGTAGTAAAACTATACTAAACATAACAATTTCAAGCAGTGATATATCCTATTAGAAAATGTAACACCTGTTGTACTACTGGTAATTCTCACCTTCAAGTAAAGACTCATTATACATTAGAAGAAGATAAGAAAGTAACATGAAACAGAAACTATACATTTTTAATCTAATGATAAAACGAATTGAACTCATAAAGATACTATTCCTTTTCTCAAAAAAATTCATTAAGTTTTCTAATCCGCCAAATACTGTGGGAAACTATTGCCACCACACTATTTAAGTACTTGAATTTAAATGTAAATATTCCATACTTTCTACCATCGGCAAAGAATTGCATCTTTCACATTGTCATTTCAAACCTTTGATACATGTACAAAAAGTTGAGTTGATAACTTGTGATAACTGTAGGATTACATAGAGAACACAGACTATAACAAGAAGATTCCACAACTATGACGCCCAATATATGTATTAACTAATAAGAACCTCGATATCTTCCTGACCTGCCTACTTCCTAACCAAGTAAGAGAATGTTAGAAAAAAGGCTATTTCAGTGTCTTAAAGACTTCAAAGGAAAAATGCTCACTTATAAGTAGTCACCAGGTGCGTACCTAAAACCCGGACCTGGAATTGGACCTAAAAATGTTTAGGTCCAAGTCCAGAAAAAACTAAATGTCAGGAGCCAAGTCCGGACTTGCAAAAATCTATGTGTCACTTATATTCCTTTTTTTTGTTCTAAACCATCTAAAACCTTCCATAGACAGTGAAATTTGCACTGGAAAAAGACCAAAAAGTTTCGTGTGTACACTGGCTGCATATAATTTGCATGTATTTTTCACATTGCATTTCAATTCATGCTAACATGCAATTTTATATGCACCATCCCCCTCCCCCTCTAAAAAGAAACAAATTCTGGCGCACATAATATGCAATGATGGGTTCAGGATGAACCTGAACTGCTAGACCTGAATCCGGACCTGAACCTGAGTTTAGGTACGCACCACTACTTATAAGAGTCCTGAAATACATATAGGCTGGACATTCTCCTATACTCAATGATAGTTTGAAGATCGCAAGCCTCAGAACATAGTGCTGGAAATGAAACCTGATTATAGAAATTATCAACGTAAGATATTACTATAAAACACGCGAAATAACTGACTCCGCTACATTAACGATAAGTGCGTTAAACTTTCCCCTATGCTGATATCAGCTCGTTCCTACTTTTCTTTAAATGATAACATGAAATATCCAAACAATGCAATTTGTCCAACATGTCACAACAAAAATTCTAGTAAACCGAAACATCAATCTGCTGAACCACGTTTGTGGCCATTAAATCCATGAGTTTGTATTAAATGATTTAGTCTACTTTTCCTTAAAGGTATTAACGTACGCTGCTCATAAAAAAGACCTGCTATGTAAGTAGTGCCAGAAATGAGTGTTGCAAGATTCCGCAGAAAATGTTCAAAGCTGCTTTGGTTATGGCCTGATTTTCATAGTCACAGATTTGAGGGAGTAGCCGTAGCTTTTCCAGGTGCCCCACACCACACCTTGGTACTACGAACAGGAGCTCCCACAGTTGCCCAGGTAACGGCCGTTGAGGATGGACTGGCTGCAGCTCCTAAACCACCAGCCGCCCTGTCCTCCGTACCGCTGAGAACAGTGGCTACTCCAGGCATCATTGTCCCTGTCCATAGTGGAGAACCTCTGCCCATTGAGGGGGTGCGAGCTAGTCATGGAGTCTCCCGAGTTGCCAGAATAGCCAGAAATGTGCAGCCGGTACCCGTCCGCCTCACCGGACAGCCTGATGGGAACGTTACGGCATATCATTGTTAGAATCGATTTGTAAAGATTGTTCATTCTTGCAGGTATTGAACAAAAGTGGCTTAGTTCAAGCTACATCTTCATTGAGCTAACCCCAAAGGCCCCATTAGAGGTAAAGTTGGGGTGGGGTGGGGTATGTATATTGCGTGGTTGTTATTTATTATTGCTATTGTATATAGTTAGTCAATAGCTATTATTGTTAATTGAAATCATGTGAATATCCATAATGCCTGACATGATGACTGCGCAAAATGTCATCCGTGTCGTCTTGTTTCAATTATTTATGTACATGTATGTATGTTTGTATATAAAGGTAAATCGTATGTGTGAACATGCGTGTCTCAGTGTAATTGTAAAGATAGCATTCTGCCAACGGAGACCCAGATCTCGGTCCTTACCCCGATATGTGCGTGTGTGTTTGCGTTCACATGTGTGTAAGCTTTTTGTCCCACAAAAAAGCACTAACCTAAAAGTGCTATACAAGGCGAATCGTTTGTTGCCTTGCCAATCTTCCATGTCAATTCTTAGTTCGTGGTTTTTAAAGTTTGTCATGAGGTGGATGACCTCGTTCCCAAGCCAAAACTCCCCCTTTTTGTCGCCAAAGCCCAGTTTGTACTCCTCCCAGTTCCGGTTGAAGGGAACCGACCCGTCCTGCCGCCGCTGGATCACAGTCCACCCGCCTCCTGTGAACAAGGTACAATCAAGAAGCTTGAACTATCACGGCGGACAAGGAATGTTATACTAATATCGTCAAGAAATCTGAAAGAATGGTCGAGGAATCTTATCTTATGATTGTACATGAATAGATGTATGCATTCATCATAAGGTAAAGAAAGTAATTATGTTGAGCCGCTGAAAAGGAACAATGTATTTTAGATATTTTTCCTGATATGTGTAAACAATCATACCAGATCTTTATAAGCAGCAGACTCTGGATAAGAAATTTCCACCGAACAGTAAAACTCGAATAACTGTATGTAAAGAATTGGGGCTGAGGAATGAGAATTGTCATAACCAGTGTAGAAAAGGAAAATTTCTGACATGCCATCATGCAGAAGTTTTTCAGGTGTACAGTACCTGCAGTGTCCATGTCGCAGTAGGTTCCGATCCGGTCAGGGTAGAAAAACATTGTGTAGATGCCACTTGCTGTCCGCCCTGAGGCATAGTACTCATCGCAGCCCGTAAAATCTGTGGACAAAATATGTAAACATATATATAATTATATAACTTTATCACAATACAAATTACACTGGCCTGGACTGAGCCTAAAGTCTGCGGAAACAAGTGCAAAGGGGCCGTGCAACTTTGAAAGTTCTGACTGATAGGAGCAAGGGGCCAGTCACTGGCCTAAGCGCTTAGCACGACTTGTGATGATGAAAACCTTTGCAAACATATTCAAATACAATTCATTCTAAACAACTGGACAAACAAGACGAGATACATCCATGTATTTCCATCATTCCTTTGTTCAGTTTTTACCCTTGGAAGATGTTGAAAAATGACCCTGCAGTTCCATGCAAGCTGCTAGGGGCCAAAGCTTAGAGCACTTCTTTTTTACATCACAAAGTATCTGTCGCCAACAATTTGGAAGCACAGACACACACAGATACACACACACAAAGCAATATCTCCATTTTCATGGAGATAATTACAAAGCCAATAAAGCTATAAAAACAATCCTACCATAACAGGAAACACTGGCGTCTTCGTCGTGCGCACAGTCGTGATCCCCCCAGCCGTTGTGCGGACAGTCGACCAGTCTGGACTCGTTCCCGGTACAGGCCAACTGGTCCAACCAGATGTGGCCGCCGCCCCGCCCGAAGGACCGCTGGGAGGAGACAGGCCGGGCGTAACGGTAGCCCAGCTGACGGCACACCACCTGCGCATCCTCGTCTCCCCACCGGTCGTTACAGACCGTTCCCCACTCCCCGTAGTGAAGCACTTCCACCCTTCCTTCGGCAGAGGTGTTCCCGCCGGTAAGACGTACTATAGAGATAAAAGGTGAACAGAAAGTGTTTCATCACGTGCGACAAGTCGGCGTGATAAAGCTAGCCTGCGAACCTGCAGCTGGAGTGTTGCGCTAGCCTCTACTTAAACAATAGTAACAATTGGCCAATTGATACTGTAAATGCACTTAATTTCGCGGTTGCGGGAAAAAAGACTTTTCGCAGTGGTTTTAAGTTCGCGGTAGCACCATGCACTGTAGTCTCTTACTGCCATGGAAAAATGTTCGCGGTGGTTTTAAATTCGCCGTGAAGCGGCCACCACGAAAACCGCGAACATTAAACCACCGCGAAAGTTCCTGCATTTACACCAGAGGATTTAGCTTTTAAGTCAAAGTCAAAGCTGACCTAGGAGTACATTTTGTGGCCTACGTTGAGTGTTACCCGTAATAGAGATGCTGGCCAATTCTGATTCAATAGATGTTTTATCGAAATGGTCAGAATATATGTCCATGTACGTATCTATTATCGTATTAGCATTTGTCTGGTTTTCGTGAAATATCTAATCGGATGGGAAGTCAAATCCTAATGCCATCTTGCGCAATGAATTAAAATTCTACACAACCCCTTGTTGATTTGGAGAGAAGGGTACTCACCGCAGGCATCCGTTATTATTCCTACATCATCGATGGCAATGTCGCCGTAAGCGCCGCTGCCACGAACGGTCTCAAAAACAATCTGTGATGATGTAATAAATCGTCATGGTGATGGCATGTAGAAAATGTATGGTTAATATGAATGTCTCAATATGGATATTAAAAAAAAAACATTTTGATGGTATTTTGTAGAAGTCAGCTATGAAGCAAAACAAATGTTACTAGCAATTATATTGAATTTCTAACCTGTAAAAATCCCTCCCGTTTCGGCAGTGCCAACTCGCTGAACTTCCAGTGGTCCCCCTGGAAGTCTGACCTGCTGAAAATGGCCTCTCCAAGGGTGGTGTTCCCGCGCTGTTTCGTGTAGACATTGAGAGTGCCGACTTGTGTGCCGTACATGTGGTAGTTAAAGTTCAGACAGAGGTTGTTCTCCATGTTCAGCGGTGCGCTGATGAGTCGAGCCGTGTCACCCGGGGTGCCACCACTGGCCTCAACGTACATGTACTTCCCTATGGGGGTGACAAGGATTACGTTAGGATGAAGGACCATATTGCAAAATGTATTACAATCTATTTTCAACTCACCTTTGAAAGAAAGTGCATTGGTAGCAAGGCAGAAATATAGCTGGTAGATACACGAAGAAATGACGTACGTATTATTATATTGATAAAGGTTAATTCAGCATGGCCTTCTGATGTACTTGGAATGGAATACAGTCAAACCTGTCTACAACGGCCGCTCAAGGGCTGTAGAAATGTGGCGATTATAGACAGGTGGTCACTATAGAGAAAATGCTGATCATTTGATCGAGCAATAAGTTACATATGATTTAAGTACCCACTGATCTATCCCACCAAGTAAGATTGTCTCGACCGTCTCAAAATTCAACTGTCCCTGCATATGCCAAAGTCAAATCTACTGAAAATTGTCATGCGCATTTTTTGGTAAATTCGCTGACAAAGACTAGATCTAATGTTCAAGGCACGCGTTCCTTCCGCTGCCTCCAAAGTGACCCTGTCTGGAACTCCAAATCCTCGCAAAATACGATTTTTTAAACCCAGCGCAGGGTGACATACGGCCGCTGTATGGTCGCAATATGCAGTGTTTCTGTAACATACGGGACCGTAAATCATGTGGCCGTGGCCGCGTTTGACAGGTGGCCGCTATGGACTATTTCTTAATGCTTAGGTTAATGGGAAAATCCAAGAGACCGTCGAAAAGTGACCGCAGTGGCCAGGTGACCAGTATGCAAAGGTGGCCGCTAATACAGGTTCGACTGTACTGATATTATTCGCCCTGTCATTTAATTGTAAACCTAAAATTTCAGGAATCTACCACTGTTGTATTTCGTCACTACAGGTTTACCATTTTCTGGACATGCATGTCGGCTACGAAATCCTCGTATCAACTTCTACTCGTAGGGTTGCACTACGATTTGATAGCACAGCTGGGTTTTAGTCCTTGAAAATCAAGCTATTTATTCTGCTGGCTATTCGGTTGCCGACATTCTATCTTCTTTTGCTCCTTAATCTAATCAGTATCAAAGTCAATCCTCTGCAAGACTAAACATGTTATGAGCTGGTGGGCTATATTCACATCGGTTACCATTGTACAGTTGTACGATATAACAAGGGAAGACTCAGCAGTACATTGGAATAGTTTCAACAACCATTATCATATAGTAAGACGACGTCGACCAATCGGAAGTCCCCATTTCCTGTTGGTTATGACGCTATAACACAGAATTGCGGCGAGCCGGGTAATAGATAAAAGTGTTAAAAAGAAATGTTAAATGATCAGACATCGAATCCAATCAGAAGGAGCAATTTACAGTGCACTCACCAATGAAACTAATTGTTTCGTCCGCCAATTTCGAACCAGAATCATGGAACGAGAGGACCGCAAGGTGCCTTTTTTCTGTCAAGAAATCTCAGAGACAGATTTAGGCTCATTTTTCGAGTCACGGGTGGCTGGGGAAGACGCCCTGGAGCAACAGCCAACAGCTGACGGGCAGGAAGCTAAACAAATTGGGCAAAACGGCACGAGCAAAGGCGCGGGTAGTTTGGATAAGATATGATACTGCCGTTGATGACCCGCCTATTCCTCAGTGTATGAATTACAAATCAAGCTCATTCTCTTCAATCACTAGCTAGGTGAATGTATACGGTGGTCATACACCTTGTAACAGACCATCAATCATCAATTATACTGTACCTGTGCTGTTGCGAAACGTGTTGTCATGGGGCGGCCCAGTGTTACTGGTGGGGGTGTGCTGACTCCCCCAGACCCAGTTGGTGTCGTCTGTCGTGTCTTGTGTGAAGCCACATCTAGCAGCTCCATGCTGGAAATCACAGCGTGGCCACAGGTCTAAAAAAAGGGAAATACAAAAAATATATACTTGTTTTACCATTTTGAATATTTCTATGTATGTATGTATGTATGTATGTATGGAATATCTCATAGGGGGTACGGAAGATCACCTATGTAAAGAATCAAAAGGTTACATGGAATTAGAAAAATTTATTTTAAAAAACGTTACGATGATATACTATACCGTTGTATCGTTGACGAAGTCGTTATGCTCAATAGTCAATACATATGCCATGATACAGTAGACATAAATCAAATTGGTTATTTGTCTAGATGACATTTTAAGGGAAAGATGTAATTCAATGAAGATTAGGCATTATAGTGACCACTAAAATACTAAAGTATGTCGACAAGGGAGGGCATGATGCATGGCCTTGAAAATAACTCTTCCTTGCCGGAGCCATACTGTGTTGGAATGGACGAAGTGCGGCAGCTACATTCTGAGATATTAACCTGGAAGTTCATCTGTGTTGGCAAAAGTCATTCTGAATAAAGTTAAACTGCAATTTTTTCAAGAAATTGGACTTACCCAAATTAACGAATGATCAACGCCAGTCTTTTCCGTAGACTGTCTGAGACAAATGTTCCACTGCTCACCGGGTCACGCGTGCTGTCTACATACTGTGACATTTGGCGATTAACTGAGTTTATTAAGTTTATTGAGATACCCTTTAGCTCAGATTACTGAGTTTGGTAGCTTTAGCGTTAGCCGTTCAGGAGTTATGCGCCTTCAAATTAGCTGAGGCCCCAAAAACTCCTCCAGACTCTCATAATAGGGTTAGTGGTAAACTTGGCCTTTCTGATCTTTTGCAAAAATCATTATAGATACATGGAATAAATAACACCTTAACATGTCCAAATATTCCTCTTTCATTGAGGAAGCAATGTATGTACAGCGATCACCGATAAAAGTTAAAAAGAAGACTTTATTGAACGGACCCCACTACTAGGTCATTTCAGTCGGAAAAAAGGTCGGGTGTTAGAGGGGTAATGTAGCAAGAAGACCTGGAAAATTCATTGTTAGAACCAAAATTAGCGATTTTCGTCAAAAATGCTTTTAAACAACCGGTTGCCATGGCAATACGTAAAACTGGAAAACTTCTCAAATTTTGTGAAATTGTTGCCAACTACATTTCAGGACAAGTCGCTAAATTTGGCGGCTCTAGCTAAGCCGTTCAGGGGTTATGCGACATAAAAGTTAGAGCAGGCCTAACCATCATTCAGTATTTGTTTCCACAGAACTGATCCCTAGTTATGTTGTCTCTATGCGTTTTTGAACGAATCTTCAAAACTTGCAATAAAAATATAAAAGCAATCTTACCATAACAAGAAACGCCAGCGTCCTCGCCGATCGCGCAGTCGTGATACCCCCAGCCGTTGTGTGGACAGTCGGTCAGTCTGGACTCGTTCCCGGTACAGGCCACCTGGTCCATCCAGATGTCTCCTCCACCCCGCCCGAAGGAGCGCTGGGAGGAGACAGGCCACGCGTAACGGTAGCCCAGCTGACGGCACACCACCTGCGCGTCCACGTCACCCCACCGGTCGTTACAGATCGTTCCCCACTCCCCGTAGTGAAGCACTTCCACCCTTCCTTCGGCAGCGGTTTTCCCTCCGACAAGGCGTACTGTTGAGATAAAAGGTGAACAGAAAATGATTCAACAAAATCGGCGTGATAAAGCCGTTCCTGCGAATCTACAGCTGGAGTGTTACGTACGTATACGCTAGCACATACCAGGATAAATAGACATAGAACACGCCAGAGAAGTTAGGTGACCTCAGAGTACAGTATGCGGTCTAGAGTGATAGGCGGAATAGAGACGCTGGCCAAATCTGATTCAATAGTTGCTATAGACCGTTATTAAATTTGCTATCCAAAACTATCATCAATAGTACAGTGAAACTGAAATAAGCGGGGGAAATGTATTCTCCCTGATGTTGTTTTATTCTCTTTTAACGCAAAATTTCAGACACTCAAGAATCTGCATGGATTTTGAAAACGTTAAGACGTTTAAGGTAGCATCCAAAATCTTTTGTCATTGACAAAAGTAAATTCATTAGATTTTTAACACAAACTATGAACTGATATTTAAATGAAGTGGAAACAAATTGTTTACATCCCAATTGGAAATAAAACGTCAATACAATATTACAGCTAATGAGCCAATATCTGTTGTGCGAGTACAGGAGCTAAATGTTCGTTCCATAATGTTTGACGTATGTATACGTTTGCCCACTAGCATTATTGCTATGCTCAGCACGATTTGTCATTATATCGCTGTCACATTATCCACGATCTTCGGGCGTATCGATGGACGATCGGCCATATTTAAGATCGACAGAGGGTTGCGCGTATTTTTCACCTGAAAACCGTCCCTATCACATATAAGCAATACTTTGTACCTTGAATAATTGTTGTGCAATAAAGTTATTATAAGCGAGGTTCGTGCGATTGCCGCAGAATCGTCGTCCGATCGATTTTCGTATAATAAATCTTTTCTGTAACGTTCGCCGCAGACACGCGCGTCTCTCGTCTTGAGCGACGATTATAGGACGGTTATGCTTCTATCTTATATGCCCTGTATGTTTCTTGATATGCAAATGTATGTTGTTAATAATGTTATTGTACAGTTGATGTTGTTTCATGTGCGGAAAGGCAACCTGTAAAGGTGTGTTCGCACCTATCCCCCCCTTCACTCTGTGATAAATTCAACTAAAGAAAACAACAGACCTCTGTCAGAGATGTTTTACCGAAACTGTCGGTACTTACCTATAACCGCATTGGAATTTGTTTAGTTAAGGCTAAATATCTGGTGGACTGCGCATGTGTAGTCCAACCATCATCCTATAAAAAACAATCAATCGATGTTTTACAAAATCCCCTGTTGATATAGAAAGAATGGTACTTACCGCAGGCATCCGTTATTATCCCGACATCATCGATGGCAATGTCGCCGTAAGCGCCGCTGCCACGAACGGTCTCGAAAACAATCTGTGATGATGTAATAGATTGTTATGGATATATGTAGGAAACCATGAACAAAACACACTGGATGGCCATCTTGAGGATAAAACGTCATTCTTGTGCAGTTCAAATAATGTTTCTGTATATATACATTTCCCCACCCGCTGATGAAAATGGAATGGCCGCTGAATGATGTGATCAAGACTCCCAGGGCTGGGCTAAACATGTGAGAAACAGATGTGTTCTTAGACATAGGTCAAAATAAGATGGTTTAACAGAAATATAAAAAAACTCTGTTCATTTCTGTTAATTGGCCACTACTACAATTTAATGCATCTCTCCATGTAGATTATTTAAAGTACCTTTCAGCTAAACACAATGCAAATGAATTAAATCGTGCTTGAGTTATTCCCTTCCACAGATAATAATAAGACACCCGTTGCAGTTCAAAACGAGCCGCTAGGTTTATTCAGCACTTACTCCCTGCCCCAACACTCATCTACGACTGTACCTGGCACTTGCAGAAACCTTGACTTCAAACTTTGCCCCTCCGCTGCAGTACCGTAACTCGCCGCTAGAACGCCCATTATGGAACTTGACCGATGTTCATCCGACCCCTACTTATCCACCAAATATCATGCAAAACCATCGGCAACGTCTCGAGTTATTCTGTCCGCAAACAAACGGACACACCCACCCGGCCCGCTACCGTCATGACGAAAAATGCTACGCCAATCGTTTTTGAACCCGTCGTTCCTTATCGCAACCGCTATTCAAATACCAAACATCATGACAATCCATACTCAGCTTTTCGAGTTATATAGTATTAACCTAACGTTACATAAAGACACACACAGCAAGCCATAACCGGAAATAAAACCTTCTTGGTGAAGATAATGATTACTCATTTCAGCACAGCTCCTAAAGCCACATTTTCCTCGGATCCAGAAGAGAGTGTTATTTTCTGAAAGACCACATCGACACGAAATCTGTAAAAATTAATCACAGATGAGCAAATAAATGGACCATTTGTAACCCAGTATCTGAGTGTTGCCCCTTCATGCTATTCACACACATGCTGCAAACATTGTTTTTAAGATCGGACCTCGATTTCCTAAGAGCTAACCATTTTTATGAAGGCCTTTTTAAAGTATTAAGAGCAAATGTCTGTAAGAATGTCTGAAAACACTAGTGCTCTGGGTCAAAAAATCGATTTGGCTCGTATTTTGCACAGTGATAGTACTTGGCCCATAACCCCTCAAAATAGCTTTCTTTCCGGTCAAAACTCATTGTTGCCATGGCAACAGCCCGAGCAAGTGTTGAGGCCATTTTCACAGATTTTTGCATGTCAACAACATGGAAATTGGCCAAGTTTAGGACCCGATTACTGCCCCTACGCAATAAGACGGAGGCATTCTTGGCAGTGACATCTTTAATTCTCAAGTCCGAAGTGATGTATCAGGTACAGTCATCACGAGATGTCAGTGGCCTAGTGAAGCTAGGCGGAACCGTAATAGAATATATACAAGGAACGAACTAGTGTAATCGTACGATGGGCACAACCGTAAAGGCCCTACAAGGTAACATTAAAAGACGTATACAGATTCTTTCAAGGCTTAGAAATACTGCATGGTGAAAATGAAACGGTCTCTGCCCGACGCAGGAACAGAGCTTCACCACTAAAGGCGTTGAGACGCCCAACTATGTAACGACCATCTTCGGTGGTTGCATTAAAAACTAGAGTTCCACGAACACATATCTTCGCCAAATAAACAATTTTTTATCAAGATTGTTGTTTTTGAAATGTTGTTAATTTTGGAAAATAGATATGTAATGAAATCATTGAAATGCTTCAAATTTGTAATGTGAGTTTTTGAAGTTTATGTATATTGTTTTGGAATGCAGTGAATTTATATTGTTTGTGTATTTTTGCCTGCATTTGAAATGCTGGCATAGCTTTTGGTATGTCTGTGTGTGTGTCTGTCTGTCTGCGTTTTTGCATATTTGTGGCCAGCATAAGTTTAGTAGCTTTGAATGGATTGTAATGATATTTGGTATGTGGTATCTTTTTACTTGGACATGGTATGGTTATATGTAAATATTTCTTTAAGAGCTACCAAGTTGAAGTTTGTCCAATTGCTGTTCGCATTATAATGTGTTACACTTGGTTATAATTTAATTAGAGGGTACTCAGGGGTTAATGCTTTATAATGCAACTGCTAACTTGTCCCAGTTCAGTATCAAGTGGCCGATACAAGTACATTTTGGGATTCAGAAAAATATCATTAGCAGAACCAGAACACTCCCACCTGTAGTACGGTATGTCTAAGGTGATGTGTCAGAATCAGTCTACAGGAAAATCTAAGTCATATGTTAAAAGAAATTGGTGTTATTTTGCGGAAGTCAGCTATGAAGCAAAGCATTGACCTAATATTAATAGCTACGAAATTGAATTTCTAACCTGCACATATCCTTCCCATTTCGGCAGTGCCAACTCGCTGAACTTCCATTGGTCCCCCTGGAAGTCTGACCTGCTGAAAATGACCTCCTCAAGGGTGTTGTTCCCGCGCTGTTTCACGTAGACATTGAGAGTGCCGACTTGTGTGCCGTACATGTGGTAGTTAAAGTTCAGACAGAGGTTGTTCTCCATGTTCAGCGGTGCGCTGATGAGCCGAGCCGTGTCACCTGCGGTGCCGCCACTGGCCTCAACGTACATGTACTTCCCTATGGGGGTGACAGGGATTACGTTGTGAAGAACTGTATTGCGAAATATGTTGTATTTTGCTTGCTATTCATCATGGAAATTTCAGAAAATGGCGAAATGCATTGGTAGCAATGTAGCAATATAGCTGGGTAAATGATAAATATAAGTGTATTATTTTGATTGAGGTTAATTCAACATGCCCTTTTTGTACTCGAAATACTGATGTTATTCTCCCTGTCATTAAACTTTAACCACCTAACCACTTCTCAGGAATCCACTGTTGGGTTTAGTCACTACAGGATCTCCAAATTCTGGACACAGTGTCGCCTCCGAGAACGAGATCCACTTATCAACTTCTATCTGTAACATTGGACTACGGTTTCATAACAAACTTCTTTGGCTGTTCTTCCTTGGGAATCAAGCTACCTTTTTTACTCACTGGTCGCTTTATTTGTCGATAGTCTATCTTTTATAACGACTTTGATTTAATCGATGTCAACGTCAAACCTCTGCAAGACTAAGCTCGTTATTTTACTGAATGAATTATGTTTATTGCATGTTTATGTCCGGGTACGGTGGTCTAAATTCACTTCGGTTGCCGTTGTACAGTTTTACGATATTATAAAGGCATGCTCAGAATTACATTGGAATCTAGAGAGGCAACCTTTTCAACCCTAAAGGAAGTATGAAACGGCGCCTCCCGAAATAAGTTACTTTCTCCCCTACTATACTACTCATATCTAACCTAACATATTCACACATATTCATACGTTTCTCTCAATTTAGGAGTCACCTATACATGTTTTCATGTTATATGATCAATTTCATATGTGCAACATACTAATGAATAATTAAGGGTTAATGACTCGCCCCGAGCTGTACATGGTGCCATAACACCTGGTCCTTTGCTATAACCACCGAATAAAACCACCTCGCTCGCTTCGCTCACTCGGTGGTTTTATTCGGTGGTTATAGCAAAGGACAAGGCGTTATGCCACCATGTACACCGAGGAACAGACGGGTCATTAACGTTATCATCATATAGCCTAACCAAACTTGCAAACTCCTGTATGACGCATAGATCCCTTGTTACTATACGTGTGGATTCCTTTGTCAAATTTCTGAAAATTCACATTTGTTCTTTAGTACATACATTTGTATTACAGATTGCATTTTGAAACCAGAATTTCCACAGAATATATACGAAACTTTGCAGTCTTTGGCTTTTAAGAACAACAAAACTCATTATCAATGTTAGCAGAAGGAGCTATTCCCCCCTTGCAGCCTGTACTTATTCCCTCTGCTCTGACATATGTTTGGCTCTTTTTGATTCGCCAATGCCTGCATATCCCTTACTTTCCTGTGTGTATAGCTCCTTCTGATTCTCCTAATGAATCGACAACGGTGCCGTTGTCGATTTGCATCGACAACGGAAAAGTTGTCGATTCATTCTGACCAATCAGGAGGAGCGGGCTGGCCGAAATTTATGTGTTACGGCGTCATGACCAACGTGGAACGGGGCCTTCTGATTGGTCCGCGGCGCCTGGCTATATGATAATCAATGTCAAATCCTATCTTGACCGGATTTTAAGTGTTTTATGCAGTAAAAACCCAAAGCATATAGGATGTAGGCAACTTTGGAATATTTCTACCAGAGCAAGAAGAACACACCAGCAAAAAAATACGAGGAGCGTTCAAAAATTAATGCCACGTTGGTTTTATAACAGGCTCAATTTGTCATCGAATAAGTTGAAATTTGGCACCAAGGTACAAGCATATATATCCTCTTCAGATTGAGATATCTCAATTTGTTGTTCAGGTGAAGTGACTGAGTTGATTTCAAGATGACCACACCCTTGGTAGCCCGTCGGAAGCATTTAGAGGTTCAATTAACGCGCAATTGATAATGTCCTTGACTCACTTGTAGCTATTGTAAGAAACTGAAACTGCACTTATATCAAGTTGCATTTCTCGTTAAGCCACATGCCTATTTTCAATTTTGAAATCTAATCATTTTTTTTCGTTCCTGGGATGAAGTGAGGTTAAATAGCTGCCATCAGAATCGTGGATCAGGGGTCGGCTGATTGAAGTTTCCGTACCCGACTTTGTTATTAACTGAGAGAAATCAAACTAAGCAGACTTCTTGATCTTTAACCCTATCTAGACCAGGGGGGGGGGGGGATAAAAGTGCCTGCGCCACATTTGACGGCGTAAAACTGGCGAACGACGTGTGCTAGGACTACGAAACTTGGTGACTTTTGCTAGAATATTAAAGGCAACAATTCTGCGGAAAAAAAAGTTTGTTTGTGATTTTTCGTGTTGCCATGGCAACTGGTTTATTTCCCCAAATTTACTAATTTCAGTTTGAATTATGAGATGTCATAGTTTTATTGCTAGATCAAACTTGTTTATTTATATCATTAACATCCTGTGCAATTTTGAATTAAACAGTCATATGGGTCATATGAGCCTGAAATAAAGAAATAATAATAATAATTACATTTCTAATTAGATATTCATAATTTATGCTAATTTGATGACGTCATGGGTCAAAATACAAGATGGCAGACAATGTCATTTTCAACGACAAAAACACAAAACACAATCATTTGATCGTTTTTAGTCCATTTCTATTCGGTTTTGGGGTTATATGTGGAAAAAGTCCTATTTTAGAAAATTCAAGATTGTCGATCCAAGATGGCGGACAAATGACGTCATTTTCTGACGTCATATAGACGTCAGTGTCGTCGTCATTGGCAACAAAAGACTTGGCAGACTTAGACATCAATAAGATAACCTTTATAGTCATCGTTTTGTTCAAATCATTTAAGAATAGCGGAAATTTCATATTTTGACGATTTTAGCCCAAAATATGACATTATGACGTCATAATTACGTCATATTACGTCATAACGATACCAAAATTACAGAAAATGTAAAACTTTACTAATACATCATCCTCACGAAATTTAGTGATCGTAGACCTAGCCGTTTTGAAATTACGAAGGGGGGGTCAGAACAGCCCCCCCCCCCCCCCTCTGGTCCCAGGAATCCCGAAAAAACCTGGTCTAGATAGGGTTAAACAGTTGATAATTGTGCCAAGTTTCGTATCTTTTGGTTAATAGAAAAGCAGTCTACAGAAACCTTTAATAAATTAATCACGTATTTGGCTATTAATCAAACTGCCTGCAATATAGAAACTCGCTCCATTCTAGCAGCTGTAAAAGATGAACTATAGGGAGTTTAGACATGAAAATTGACATTTATTCTATATAGAAATTTATCATTATACAGTTTTAAGTTACAATTTCAACTTTCTACAGTAGGTATGACAGGGTCGGATCTTGAGGAAGTAATCTTCTGACAAGCTCCCAGGGGTGTTGTCATCTTGAAATCAACTCAGTTGCTCATAAAAATCTGAACAACAAATTGAGATATTTCAATCTCAAGAGAATATATGCTTGTACCTTGGTGCCAAATTTCAACTCATTCGAAGAAAAAATGAGCCTGTTACAACACCAGTGGCATTACGTTTTGAACGCCCGTCGTTTGTTTCCCTTAATCTACCTGTGGTATTGCGAAACGTGTTATCATGTAGCGGCCCAGTGTTACTGGTGGGGGTGTGCTGACTCCCCCAGACCCAGTCCGTGTCGTCGCTCGTGTCTTGTGTGAAACCGCAGCCCCCGGCTCCGTGCTGGAAATCACAGAGTGCCCACGGCTCTGGAAATATAAAAACAGAGGACAAAAAGTATAATTGTTTTGCGATTTTGTATGTTTCTTTGTATGTATGAAATATCTCATTGGGGGTGTGGAAAATCACCTATGTTGGTTACATAGAATCTGAAAGAAAAAAGTTATCCCGTTATGTATTAGTAGTATACCGCTATATTGTTGATGAAATAGTTATGTCCAACACATCTTGTCATCATATAGAAGACAGAAAATCACAACGACCATTTTTCGTCATGACATTTGAGGGAAATTTATGTCATAAAATGCGTGTTGGATGTCATTTTAACGACCACTAAGATATGTCGACAAGGGAAAAACGACGCATGGCCAAAATACGTTGCCGGAGATAAACGATGTTGGCATGGACGAAGTATGACAGTAACATTTTGCGATACTTACCTCCCGAGGTGCTGGGTTCGGTGGAGGCGATGCTTGTGGCAGTTGGTCCCGCTGTGGGCCTCTCTGGGCGGGTGGTATGATCCAGGACTGGTGGGGAGGTGATCGTTGGTGTCTGAAAACAACGAATAGCAAAGTTCAACTTGATAGAGGAAAGTGAAAAGTAATCGTCTTGCATGACCATAACGTTTTCTGTCCTTTCTGGACGCTAATGGAAACGAGGAAGAGGCCGCCTACGCTGTGAGGTATCCGACCTTAGACGTGCACGTTTTGAAAGTTGGACGTCTCCTCAAAACATAACATGGTGTTTTAACGCCCCCTGCTACGCTAAAACTTACTGCTAAGTCAGGTTCTATACATAGATACTAACTGATCGATTCTTTTGAAAAGCCATGTTCTAACATAATACCGGACATACTGGTCATCAGTTATTCGAAAGCAACATAAATACGACTTGCGACATGTAGTTACATTTTCTTCTCGTTAAATACCTGTCCATCAGATCCGGGCGGACCGGGAGGGCCTGGTGGACCAGAGGGACCGGGAGGTCCGGGTGGGCCCTGAGGACCGTTCAGTCCAGCAGATCCAGCCAGGCATCCTGTTCAATAGACGGCAATCGATTTGTCCTTTCATAATCAACCGAAAACTATGATCTTGCTTTGGTATGATCTCCATGTTCATTCACCGAATATTAATTATTCAAGCGACTAGATACGAATTTGGAAACGATAAGACGTTTCAGGTAGCATCCACTGCCTTTCGTCATTGACACTGATAAAAGCTTCTTGGAATTCAGGTTTTATACCTTAACTATAAACTACCTGCTTATTATTACCCCCAAAAATCTAGGACTATAAATGGAGAGCTATACTCCAACTAAAAAATAACCATAAGAGGGTGAATAGAAAAGAAGAAAAGCATTCCTACCCCCAAGAGTCATCGGTAATGTAATCTTGTTTGCAAATTGTTCAGTGTTGCGCACAGATCGCTTAGCTCGGCGATGCACTTCAGCTCCGTACAGAAAGGTGGCGCTTTTGGCCCGCCCAGCTCCACTCACGTCCTCCTGAGCGTTCGGGCCTTGAGGACTGACCTGTTGGGTGACATTAGATATACCTAATTGACTCCGTATCAAGCTAATGTGTTTAGAGACTTGTCAGTAAAGCTGAAGTCTAACTAACTAAGCTGACTAACAGGTCCAACTCGGCCAAACGTGCAATGTGAACTCGTCCACCTGGAGCTCTGACCTGCAGGTCCAGACAAAAGGCCGTAGGGGTGAAGTTTTCTTCTCATTACACAGACGCACAAACGGCTGGTAAATTTGTACTTCTGCTTGTCAAGGCGCCATGATTATAAATTCTTTAAGTCTGGTACCATTTGTTAAGACTTCTAAAATACGAAGTTGCACCGATGTCTGTTGTATGATAATGTCGAGTTTATATCAATCATTTGCAAAACACGTTAAACATTTTTATCCATCTATTTTTTTCATTTATTTCTGAATCTATAGCAATCTGAAATAATACTCAACATTCTTTCCTTACCAGAAGTACAATTTATTTTACTCTTCAACTGAGTTCTAAATTTGGAGGGGGGTTAGGGGCTACAGCGAAACAGGAAACTGTGTACAGTTCATTACATGCATATATAATGCGCCAGAAGTCATGATCTTGTCTTTTCTCACATTGTTAATATAAAGTGTAGGGGTATAAATTGTGCATTACGCAGTATACACAGCACTGAAATCATGGTACTGTCGTCCTAACTCACTACCCGGAACTATCGGTCCGAAAATGTAACTGACAGGTGTTCGTCAACTAGTGAGAGCATGAAATGTTGGCATGTGTGCAAAATAGTCTAACCTGCACATCCAGGTGTTCTCTCCACTGTCGTATCTCCTGCATCTGCGATTCCATTTGCTTCAGGTGCGCTTCTGTTTCCTTCAGGTGCGACAGCTGGGCTTCAATTTCCTTCAGGTGCGACAGCTGTGACTTCATCTCACCCAGTTCCACCCCCTGCCTCACCATTACAAACATAGTGACGAAGCTCACAGCCACAACAGTAGCGATCAGTGTACCGAGTCCATTAGATGCCCCTTTACCCCGCTCGGCTCCGTGGGCGGGGTAACGCATGTCGTGCTTCGTTTCTAAGCCCATTCTTAGATATGTCCGCCCAAAAAAGTATGTAAGCGTCTACCTACAGGGCCTACGTGCACAAAGGCCTGTCCGCGACTGACTGACTTGTAAGATATGACATCACTTTGAGCCCAACGGTTCTGTTGCCTTATTGGTTAGAAACATCGTAGAACAACAACTTCCTCATACGTCATTCATATTTTTAGCGATGTGGGGAGATTCGGAGAACTTCGTAGACCGGTTTGTATTAGTGGATAAAAGATTAAATCACTACGTTAGTGTATTAGATTCTATATATACTATACAGGATCTTTCTTTTAAAATATGTGATGCATGGAAACGGATTTTGTTGTGTTGTTAGTTTGTTTTTTTCCTGTCAACAATTACTGGGGTCACTGGAGCCAGCGAGAGGTCATGTTTTGTCTGTTCATGTTACTGACGGAGTTTCACACTTGGTTTGCTTAATGAGTAGTATGAGTTAACAGTGAACGGTGAGCGGACATGGTTAAACATAGCGCTGTCTCTGTCTAGAGTTCCTCCTCTGAGCATGCCGTAATTCAGAGGCCGTCGCGGTCATGCACGACACACGACGAGTACAAGCCGAAGTTTCGCGACTGAGACCGACGATTCCCGACCGCCTTGCTTTGAAAGGTCACTAGGCAAAATGTAGCATTGCAAGTGTGATTTTTGTGACATTCGCCCGGGGCTCAATTTGTCCTTCAATACCTAAAGTTTACCTTATCCCTTGTTCTAATGAGGTTAAAACCTTTTTAATGTGGTATTGGGTTGCTCTTTGTAACGATGAAAGTAGAAAATGTACACGGTTTAATAGTGCAGTTTGATTTTGACTCTTAACAACAACAACAGTAGCTTCCCTTACCTCTGTTGACCCGTGTGTAGGGACGACCGGTTTTACAGACGCGGTGTGTACAGACTTGTTACAGTCGCGCTGGAGTGTTGTGTTTATACAGAAATCACTGATGCATGAAACGCCCAAAATACAACTTTAAATGTCATTATATTTCAAGGTACAGTCAAAATAAGTCTAAGATCAAGAGGTATGTCCAGAAATGGGGTAAATGTACGAAGTTTGTGTGTACGAACTTGTACGAAGTTAAAGGTAGATATAGACCGTAATCGGTAAACTTCGGAAGTTTAAAGTGACGTCATCTAAGTTCGTACAGGTAGGCAGGGTTGGTGTACGATGTACGATGTACGGAGTTAACAAATCTAAGTTCGTACAGGTAGGCAGGGTTGGTGTACGATGTACGATGTACGGAGTTAACAAATCTAAGTTCGTACAGGTAGGCAGGGTTGGTGTACGATGTACGATGTACGGAGTTAAGAAATCTAAGTTCGTACAGGTAGGCAGGGTTGGTGTACGATGTACGATGTACGGAGTTAACAAATCTAAGTTCGTACGGGTAGGCAGGGTTGGTGTACGATGTACGATGTACGGAGTTAACAAATCTAAGTTCGTACAGGTAGGCAGGGTATGGCATCATTTCCGTGTCATAATATCGTATCTAAAAACGTACCTTAAAGTAGCGTAAATACGTCTACGATATACGTAATTTTACGTTTACGATATCGTCTCGGACCAAAAATATCGATATACTCAGCAATATGCACGTTGCTAAGTTATCGTTATAAGACGTACCTTAAACTATCGTCATCAGGTATACG
>NC_049981.1:32922979-32958371 GCF_000003815.2 Branchiostoma floridae
ATCGATACGACAGTGTCGATTTGATCATCACAACATCGCGTTTTGTTGCCATCACAACGTATTGTCAACTTTGAAAACAAATTCTGCGCGCGTTTCTGGCGCGCAGCTTTAAACTTTTATTTACCAGGGTTTACCTAAACCAGGCAGAGGCTCTTAACTCCTCTGTAGATAGGAGTAAGAAGGCAGGTAGGCCTTGGTAGCTCCTCTGTCCAGAATTCGGCGTCTGTTTAGTAATAAATAGCCAAGTTGCCGCACGTAATGTTTTGGTGGGAGCACTGAATTTTACTACCCGGATCCGGACTAACTTTGGACGGAGTGGACAGATCAAGACAAGGTTAGTAAATATTAGCAAATCAGATGTGTGGAAGTTGGATAAGTTGTGTGTTGTCAAGAAAAATGACAGATCCTACCCGTGCCACCCCCCCACCCCCCCCTGGGCTAATTATGCATGTTTGGGGTGAAACTCAGTGTGTTTACTTTGCAACAGAAACTTTTATATAATACTTTGAGACCTTGAGACAAACAACACAACAACAAAGTGGAAAGTCACCCTTAACCATGATGTGTGAAGTTGGCCCAAATGCATTATGACTTCATTAAACAATCTGTAGCTTTTGGTATAAATCTGGTAAAAATAGTCGGTTTTCCATTCTTTCAACCTCCTTGCTCCCAGCAAGGAGGTTGCTCCCAGCTGTTTCTAACCTGAATCTTGCCTGAATAGTGTTGAATACACATCAGTGTCTGGCACTGTCTGCCCCGATCTAGGGTCATAAACAAAGATGCTCTCATTGTGTGGGCCATTCACCTTTAGGTCAAAGTCAGTCAGCACAAAGCAATTTACCAGGGAAAGATATTATACTGACAACAACCTTTTTTAAAACTCTGTTATAACCTCGGTAAACTTATAACATGTTTCAACATCTGAACAAGGAGGTTAAAAAGGATTTGATCTGAATATCCACACAATGTCATGCATACTGAGTAGAAAGAGAGTGTTTCACATGTACCTGTGACACCCCTTTCACCCATCATTACTCTTCTAGAACCTTTGTGTGAATTTCATTCTCACCTCCTACATCTGCATAAAAACCGCATTGTTTGTCTCAAAGTCTCAAAGTATTATATAAAAGTTTCTGTTGCAAAGTAAACACACTGAGTTTCACCCCAAACGGGTCGGATCTGTCATTTTTCTTGACAACACACAACTTATCCAACTTCCACACATCTGATTTGCTAATATTTACTAACCTTGTCTTGATCTGTCCACTCCGTCCAAAGTTAGTCCGGATCCGGGTAGTAAAATTCAGTGCTCCCACCAAAACATTACGTGCGGCAACTTGGCTATTTATTACTAAACAGACGCCGAATTCTGGACAGAGGAGCTACCAAGGCCTACCTGCCTTCTTACTCCTATCTACAGAGGAGTTAAGAGCCTCTGCCTGGTTTAGGTAAACCCTGGTAAATAAAAGTTTAAAGCTGCGCGCCAGAAACGCGCGCAGAATTTGTTTTCAAAGTTGACAATACGTTGTGATGGCAACAAAACGCGATGTTGTGATGATCAAATCGACACTTGTCGTTATCGATCTGCATTGTCAAAATGCTATACTAAAGACCAAAAAGAATTAAATTGAATCCACAAAAACGCGCTAGGGTAAGGGTCATTTCATAGGGTCATCCGAAGGAGGATAATTTAGGATTGACATGCGGTCAATACTACATTTTATGCGGTCTTTGTGACCTTTGGCCTGATTCAGGGACCATCCATTGATAAAGGGAGGGGTGCGCACCACAGGAAAAGTAAGTAAGTGCAGCGCAGAAGAGTACTGTAAATGTTTTTAAGTTCGCGGGGATTTAATTTCGCGGTAGCGGGAAAAAGGACTTTTCGCGGTGGATTTAAGTTCGCGGTAACACCATAGACTGCAACCTAATATCATAGTAGAAAAATGTTCGCGGTGGTTTTAAATTCGCGGTGAAGTGGTCACCGCGAAAACCGCGAACATTAATCCACCGCGAACATTTCTGCATTTACAGTAAGTGCAGCGCAGAAGAGTAAGTGGCTCGCGCAGAAAAAAGTAAGTGTCTCACGCAGAAAAAAGTAAGTGTGTTGAGCAGAAAAGTAAGTGTGTTGAGCAGAAAAGTAAGTGTGTTGAGCAGAAAAGTAAGTGTCTTGAGCAGAAAAGTAAGTGTGTTGAGCAGAAGAGTAAGTGTCTTGAGCAGAAAAGTGTGTTGGACATTGTTGATATCGGCCACGGTACCCGTCAGGCAATGGGAACGACCAAATACCTCAGCACAACGTGTCAACTTCATTATCATTAGCACAGTTGACGCGTGTTATTAAAGACATGTCAGGCAGATTTTATAACGGAATTAAATCGAATCCAAACCAATATTACAGAAAAATTATTCACCTGTAGCTTCTATTGTTGCAAAGACTACAATAATGTCTTGACAAAAGATTAAGTGTATGTTCATGATGAATTCTTTTAAATCGCGCAGACAGCATGATCCTGTCAACAATGCAAATTTTCCCACAGCTGACATGATCATCATTCGTCTGTTTTTGCTGTTGTAAATCAGTCAACCTCTGTCATTGTGATTCGTAACAGATCGAGTGATAGATCCCATACCCTCATTCCCAAGATATCCGTGAATTATCTTTATGAAGTTCCTCTCATCTTTAATAGAAGATGGAGATTATTTGTTCCCCACCTCTCTATACATCATACGTGTATATGTAGAGTCTGTAGATGTCTATTCAAACACAGAAGTGAAGGGTTCGCCTATTTCGCCAACATGTAACACCCTTTCCAATCTACTTAATGTGACACAAGGGAATTTCTTCGCCGTTTCAGACCATGGGAACATGCCAAAATTTCCACGGTTCTGTTTAATTAAACTTTGCCAGATGCGATGATCTGACAGTTTCATTATTATATATGCGCTAATTTCGGTAATGGAATGTATTTGTTTCTTGTTGGTTAGGTCTAGTTTAAAGTTTATATAGTTTGATTTTTTTCACATATTCTTGGTGGTGACAAAACTTGACAATGGTAAACAGTATAGAAAGCAAATACTCTAAAGGCATAACTCTAAAATGTAAGCGATTTAGCGGCGATATCGCGACAGCTAGTCCAAATTACGATATTTTGTTAGCGTGTTTCTTGGCAGCATCACGACAGTTCGCCCAACTTACGATATTTCAGTAGCGTATACCTAAGCAGAATCACGACAGTTCTCCCAACTTACGATATCTCAGTAGCGTATACCTATGCAGAATCACGACAGTTTGCCCAACTTACGATATTTCAGTAGCGTATACCTAAGCAGCATCACGACATTCGCCCAACTTACGATATTTCAGTAGCGTATACTAGTACCTAAGCAGAATCACGACAGTTCTCCCAACTTACGATATCTCAGTAGCGTATACCTATGCAGAATCACGACAGTTTGCCCAACTTACGATATTTCAGTAGCGTATACCTAAGCAGCATCACGACAGTTCGCCCAACTTACGATATTTTTGTAGAGTATACGTAGCAGCATCACGACAGTTTGTCCAGTTTACGATACTTCAATAGCATGATCTTTGTAGCCATTCTTTGGGGTATTGACAGGATCGTCCTGTTATAAATCCTGTCAACCCGAGTAGCAGACTTTGGCAGGATTGCCTTGTCAACAGTAGCAAACTTTACACTTTGATTCTTTCCACTGTTGACAGGGCGATCCTGTCAATAGTCTCCGGCTTCTTTGGGAGTGGCTATTTGCATTGTTGACATGATGATCATGTCAGCTGTGGGAAAATTTGCATTGTTGACAGGATCATGCTGTCTGCGCGATTTAAAAGAATTCATCATGAACATACACTTAATCTTTTGTCAAGACATTATTGTAGTCTTTGCAACAATAGAAGCTACAGGTGAATAATTTTTCTGTAATATTGGTTTGGATTCGATTTAATTCCGTTATAAAATCTGCCTGACATGTCTTTAATAACACGCGTCAACTGTGCTAATGATAATGAAGTTGACACGTTGTGCTGAGGTATTTGGTCGTTCCCATTGCCTGACGGGGGACTTTGCAGGAAAGGCTTCATTTAAATGGTCGTTCCCATTGTCCGGACGGGGGTGTGACCGCTCTGCAACCAAGTGGGCCACGATCGCGTGCTACGACAGACGTATCGTCTTATCATGCCTATCGTCTATGGCGCTTACGATAGACGCTTATAAGGCGCTATCATATACATATGTGGCAGACGTCTTTTCGTTACTTGAACGCACGTTTTGTGATACGATATTCAGACATAGAATGTACATGCCAGAACGATACCATTTAAAAACATCGTGTGAATTGCGATATCGTATACCTGATGACGATAGTTTAAGGTACGTCTTATAACGATAACTTAGCAACGTGCATATTGCTGAGTATATCGATATTTTTGGTTCGAGACGATATCGTAAACGTAAAATTACGTATATCGTAGACGTATTTACGCTTCTTTAAGGTACGTTTTTAGATACGATATTTTGACACGGAAATGATGCCATAGGCAGGGTTGGTGTACGATGTACGATGTACGGAGTTAACAAATCTAAGTTCGTACAGGTAGGCAGGGTTGGTGTACGATGTACGGAGTTAAGAAATCTAAGTTCGTACAGGTAGGCAGGGTTGGTGTACGATGTACGGAGTTAAGAAATCTAAGTTCGTACAGGTAGGCAGGGTTGGTGTACGATGTACGATGTACGGAGGTAAGAAATCTAAGTTCGTACAGGTAGGCAGGGTTGGTGTACGATGTGCGATGTACGGAGTTAACAAAATACATCGCACACCAAATAAATATTTGTGTTCATTAAGTGCATTGAAGAATTGTGGTCACGCCAGAAATACAAAGTTGACAGTTCAAAGACCATACAGAAGGCACTTGAAAAAGTTTTGAATAATAGAAAGTAACAGAATTTAGAATGATGAAAGTATTGTCGATTTCTCATAAATTTTAACGTTCTCACTAAGGCATAATGGTATGAAATTATCAAAAATAATGTTCAACAAAAGATAAATGCAATACATGTTGTATTTTTCTTATTTTCGGACAAAACATCGTTATTCTAATAAGATAATGGTTTATAATCGATTTACAAATACATATAATTATGAAACAACAAAAATAAGCCGTGTAATTGTATTAAATGCGGTCGTTTGTCTGCAGTGCCGTCTTTAAATTTTCCTGTGGCACTGTAATGCAGAAAGGTCTAGGTATAATATAATTCAACTTTACGTGGTGATCGATGATGAGAGCATGTGAATAACGCGTGGCTGACCATGTGCGACAGGTGAAAGTAGAATAGAATACTGTGTACGGAGTTAGCATAACCCACAGCATAGTCAAAACATCTTGACTTCGTACACAAGGCCTGACCCATATGCGAAGATAGCATAACTCACGACAAAGTCAAAACATTTTAACTTCGTACATCGTACTTCGTACATTAGGTCCGCCCCATGTACGAACTTTGCATAACCCACAAAATAGAAAACATTTTAACTTCGTACATCGTACATCGTACATTAGGTCCGCCCCATGTACGAACTTAGCATAACCCACAAAATATAAAACATTTTAACTTCGTACATCGTACTTCGTACATTAGGTCCGCCCCATGTACGAACTTAGCGTAGCTACGTCACAGATAATTGTCGACGTTTCCCGAACTTTGCCGACAGCGGTTGTCGGAAGTTGTCGGAAGCTAGAAGTTGTCGGAAATTACGTGTGACGTAGGCTGATCCAAACTTCGTACATTTCACCCATTTCTGGACATGTATGAAGATCAACGATGTGAGCAAGCACGAAACTAACCAGCACGATTTGGGACAGGAATGCGTCAGAATTTCCTTGTTTTCCATTGGGAAGCGGGAGGGAGTCTATTTTTTTTTCTTAAAACACAGAAAACAGCCATTTTTTAAACCTGTCAAAAAGTGTTATAACTTACGAAAGCCAGCACATTTGGGTATGTTTAACGACGGAAAGTGCATTTTAGACTTCCATACTTCAAGCATCTGTTAGTCAAGAGAACATCGGAGACGCTCGGCCCATGTTCGACGGACAACTAGTAGATACCGAAGCTGGCCGAATGAAACCGATGATGCCCGATTGCCTTGATCGGAAGGTTCTTTTGTCAGAATGCCTGGGACTAGCATGGGGCTCAGTTTGTTCTCCATTATCATAATCTCTACAAGATAAGAATAATATTTTGTAGACATTGCATAGATGTGATGTTGCTTTGTTCCTTGCAACGATGAAAATAGAAAATCTAAAATCTGCAAAATGACCATGTAGTTTGGGTTTGACTCCTGTCAACAATACATGTAGCTATCCTGACTTGTGCACCCTGGGGTCAGGGACGGCCGGTTTTAGACACGAAATGTACAAAACTGGTCGTGTGGATACAAAAATCACTAATGCATGAAAACATATCTTATTCAGAAATCACTAATGCCTAAAATATATCTTACCAAAAATGCATGACGTGAATAAATACCTCTACGGCTGGGCCGAGACATTGTCACCATTTCCCTATATTCATTCTCATTTCTATTTCTTTGTAGTCATTTAATTTATTCGATGTCATTTCTTCAGCACAGAAAAAGTGCCAGTTTGTCGTGAGCATCTTCGCTTGCTAACCATGACTGTGGCCATGTGAGCCAGGAGTGTGACGAAAATCAGAGGCCGGCGGCACACGACCAACATACGACTAGTACAAATCGGAGTTAGGCAAATGGGACCTACTTTTCCCTACCAGCATGCTTGACAAAGTCGCTAGTGAGGCAGAATATCAGTTCAGTTCAGGCAGAATATAGCAACACGTTTGCCTAACTAGACAATTGTTGTAACCACGTTTGGACCCATTTCTATCAATGTGTTTATGTCGTGTGCTTAATGCAGGACTTTCTTTCAAAAGTGACAGATGCTGAACAGATTACAAAGCAGATAAACATCATTTACTGTTGTAGGACACTAGTTCAATGTGACCTCTGACCTGTGAGCACACCAACCTATTGTTTCTGCCGGAGGGAAGCAAGAGTGTTCTGTTTATTCACAATTTATTGAAGCATAAAAGTCTCGAGAATGCCCCTTCTATGTTCTTTTTTGCCCTCTAAACAGTCACAATACACCTCAGAACCACGAGAACAGCTCTAAGGCTACATCTCCGACCACCTCTGACCTATAAAGACATATCCTTACAAAAGAGATTACGTTGTCGTTATGTTTCATAATGAAGCTAAGCCTGGTAAACTCCATAATATTTAGTATCATGTAAAGACACATTATGCATTAGAAGAAGATACGAAAGTAACATGAAACTATACATGTTTTAATCTAATGGCAAAACTTTGTCAAACACAGTGAGAAACTATTGCCACCAGACTATTTAAGTACTTGAATTTAAATATAAATATTCCATACTTTCTACCATCGGCAAAGAATTACATCTCTCACATTGTCATTTGAAACCTTTCATACATGTAGAAACTCTGATGTTTAGTGACAACTATTGGATTACAGAGAGAAACACAACAGGAAGATTCTGCCACGATGACGCCCAAAATATGTATCAACTGATAATAACCTAACCTCACTATCTTCTGCCTACTTCCTAACCAAGTAAGAGAATTTTAGCAAAAAGGCTATTTCAGTGTCTTAAAGCCTTCAAAGGAAAACTGCTCACTTATAAGATTAGTTATAAGAGTACTGAAATACATATAGGCTGGAAATTCTCTTATACTCAATGATAGTTTGAAGATAATAAGCGTCAGAACATCGTGCTGAACACAAAGCCTGATTATGGAAATTATCGAACGTTATGTCAGGTTTTACTTAGTACATGTACAATGTATTACTATAAAAGACGCGAAATAATTGACTCCGCTACATTAATGATAAGTGGCTTAATCTTTCCCCTTTGCCGATATCAGCACGTTCCTACTTTTCTTTAAATGATAACATGAAATGTCCAAAAAATGCAATTTGTTCAAAATGTCACAGCAAAATGCTATTGAATCGGAACATCAATGTGTTGAAGCCCTTTTCTGGTCGTCAAATTATCATAATCTCCTGTTTTTTAAAGATGTTTTCTCTGTTTATAAAAAAAGGGATATGTAAGTATTTCCAGAAATTATAGCAGCAACATTCCACAGAAAATGTTCTAAGCTGCTCTGGTTATGGCCTTATTTTCATAGACACAGACGTCAGGGAGTAACCAGCGCCTCTCCAGTGGTACCACACCACACCTTGCCAGGATGTACAGGAGTTCCCACAGTTTCCCAGGTAACGCCCGTTGAGGTAGGAGTAGCTGCAGGCCGCAAACCACCAGCCGCCCTGTCCCCACCGCTGAGAACAATGGCCACTAGTATAGGCATCATTGTCCCTGTCCACAGTGGAGAACCTCTGCCCGTTGTTGGAGAGGGCGCCAGCCATGGAGTCTCCCGCGTTACCAGAATAACCAGAAATGTGCAGCCGGTACCCGTCCGCCTCACCGGACACCCTGGATGGGAACATTACGGCATATCATTGTTAGAATCCATTTGTAAAGATTGTTCATTCTTGCAGGTATTGAACAAAAGTGGCTTAGTTCAAGCTACATCTACATTGAGCTAACCCCAAAGGCCCCATTAGAGGTAAAGTTGGGGTGGGGTATGTTTATTGCGTGGTTGTTATTCATTATTGCTATTGTATATAGTCAGTCAATAGCTATTATTGTTAATTGAAATTATGTGAATATCCATAATGCCTGACATGATGACTGCGCAAAATGCCATCCGTGTCGTCTTGTTTCAGTTACTTATGTACATGTATATAATATTATGTTTGTATATAAACTAAGGTAAATCGTATCTGTGTACATGCGTGTCTCAGTGTAATTGTAAAGACAGCATTCTGCGAGTCCACCGATAGAGATCGCAATCAGGGTCTCTGCCTGTACCATCGGCAGTTCTAAAGTTCACCCCGATCGGAGTCTCTGCCGACGGAGACCCAGATCTCGGTCCCTACCCCGATATGCGCGTGTGTGTTTGTGTTCACATGTATGTAAGCTTTTTGTCCCAGAAAAAAAGCACGAACCTGAAAGTGCTATACAATGCGAAACGTTTGTTGCCTTGCCAATCCTCCATGTCAATTCTTAATTCGTGGTTTTTAAAGTTTGTCAGGAGGTGAATGTTTTCGTTTCCAAGCCAAAACTCCCCCTTTTTGTCGCCAAAGCCCAGTTTGTACTCCTCCCAGTTCCGGTTGAAGGGAACCGACCCGTCCTGCCGCCGCTGGATCACGGTCCAACCGCCTCCTGCGTAGAGGTACAATCGAGAAGCTATAACACTATCACCGTGGTCACGAATGGTCATGGGTATCACAGAACAGTAAATGCACAACAGTAAATGTACCCATTTGTAAGAAAAAGAAATGTAGAACAAAGAACAATATTGGACATTTGTCCTAGCTATTAATCATATGTGTACTAGATGTTCATAAGCAGACTCTAGATAGACATTTCCATCAAACAGTGAAATTTTAATCGGTAGAAAACGGAATTCAGTGTAGAGAAGGAAATGTTACACACATGGCATGCCATTATGGGGAAGTTTGTTGAGGTGTACAGTACCTGCAGTGTCCATGTCACAGTAGGTTCCGATCCGGTCAGGGTAGAAAAACATGGTGTACACGCCACTTGCTGTCCGTCCTGAGGCACGGTACTCCTCGCAGCCTGTAAAATCTGTGGACAAAAAATAATATAAATATAAATATAAATATAAATATAAATATAAATATAAATATAAATATAAATATAAATATAAATATAAATATAAATAGAGTCCATTCCAAGACACCGTGCGGATGTTTGTGGCCATTGTTTAGAATTGATTTTAAAGTTTTGTAATTATATGTCTAGGACATTTGATACTCTAGAAATATTTGTAACACTGTTTCAACTTTATAAATATTTCCCTGGTCCTGTAAAACTTTGGAAATATTCATCGTGTGGAATTGGATACTTCTAATGGTTTCTAAATAATGATAACAGCATTCTACCATTATTTACCATTTTCTACCATTTTCTACCATTTTTTGTAAATGGTTCAGTGGGCTGGGAAGATAGCAATTCACACATCCTTGCAAAGTATGGTTGGGTGCCATGCAACAATGGCACACTACAAAGGATCCACCAGTGCCCAGCAGTGAAATCTAAAAATATACCGATACAACAATAGGGCTTACTTTTATGGGGGCAATAAACTAATTTTACCATTTGGCCAGGTTTACCATTTTTTGTAAATATTTGTAAATGTGAAATAATCACACAGAGGTTTCACAATTATTCTAAATAAAGATATTTTTGTACAGTTACTTTCAAAATGTTTCTAAAATATTCAAAGGAATTCAAATATATGAGTACTTTCTCAGTCAATCTTTTTTAAATAATTTAATTATTGTGTCTCAGATATTCTTTTATTCAAAATAATTCAGACTAATTATAAATATCACCTAAAAACCCTCATGGTGTCTTGGAATGGACTCTATAAATATAAATATAAATATAAATATAAATATAAATATAAATATAAATATAAATATAAATATAAATATAAATACATTTTACCATTATCAAGTATTTGTTACCATACAACATGTGTTGTCGCGATACGTTTTTGAACGAACCATACAAAAGACTACAAAGCCATTAAAGGCATACAAGAAATATTACCATAACAGGAGACACTGGCGTCCTCGTCGTGCGCACAGTCGTGATCGCCCCAGCCGTTGTGCGGACAGTCGGCCAGTCTGGACTCGTTCCCGATACAGGCCACCTGGTCCATCCAGATGTGCCCGCCGCCCCGTCCGAAGGAGCGCTGGGAGGAGACAGGCCGGGCGTAACGGTAGCCCAGCTGACGGCACACCACCTGCGCATCCTCGTCTCCCCACCGGTCGTTACAGATCGTTCCCCACTCCCCGTAGTGAAGTACTTCCACCCTTCCTTCGGCTGTGTTGTTCCCGCCGGTAAGACGTACTGTTGAGATAGAAGGTGAACAGAAAATGTTTCAAGACGTGCCGACAAGTCGACGTAATAAAGCTAGCCTACGAACTTGCAGTTGATGTGTTACGCTAGCCTCTACTGATGGCTGTAATAGTAGAAATTGGCCAAAGCGTAAGTCAAAGCTGACTTAGGAGTACAGTTTGCGGCGTAGAGTTTTGCCCGTAATAGAAACACCGGCGAGTTCTAATCAAATGTTCAGTTTACATTAAAATATCTAATAGGATGTGAAGTTCATTCTTTATCTGATACAGCATGCTTAATGCACCTTACGTACAAAATCCCTAGTTGAAGGGTACTCACCGCAGGCATCCGTTAATATTCCGACATCATCGATGGCAATGTCGCCGTAAGCGCCGCTGCCTCGAACGGTCTCAAAGACAATCTGTGATGACATGTCGAAAATCGTGGACATGTGTGGTTAACATGAATAATTCCATCTAGGTAAAATAGTAAGAAATTAAACATTTTAATGTTATTTTGCGGAAGTCAGCTATGAAGCAAAGCAATGACTTAACACTGTTTAGATTGAGTTTTGGGAGGATTTCTGGGACCAGGTGTTAGCTATAGGGTGCCCATTCGAACCCACTTCATAATTTAAAAACTGCTTGGTTTACGATCACCAAATTCACAGGGAATGATTTACTCGTTATGTGGGCGAAGCCACACATATAGTTTTCTTACAAGTATTTCACCGGAAATCAGAAACAAATGGAAGCCTCCATGTACTCCATGTTTCAAGCTTTTTGATTGGCCTAAAGTCGCAGTTTCTCGGTTGTACGTCAGAGGTGAACCTATCAACGCGCAGGACACAATCGGCATCCATTTTGATAATAGCCAATCAAAACTCAGAAAAATGGAAGCTGTTAGCAAATACTCCGCGTTCCCAGCTTTTTGATTGGCCTAAATTCAGACTGTCTCGGGTGTACGTCAGAGCTGGACCTATCAACGCAGAGAACACAAAATGTCATTCGGCATCCAGTTTTATAATAGCAGCTGAGACGCGGCAGTAAATCGGCCATGCATTCGACCAAACAGGCGCTCAAGGAAGAAGTTGCCCGCCACGGAATGAACAAGATTGATAAATTTGCACAGAAAAACATTATCTTCAGAAAATGGGACCTTGGAATCTTGCAAATTAAACAGTGAACGGACGTGTTCAAGCTACGCATTGCATTTGTATACATGTACCTGTTAAAATACCGGCATTAACGTTACGGCAAGCTTGGCCGAATGGCTAAAGCACCAGCTACATTTGCGCTTTTTTCGCTAGGTCAACCCTGGTTCGATTCCGGGCGGGAACAACTTTCTTTTAGTTGTCCTTTTTTTTTCTTTTTTGATATTTACAACAATTTTATCTTGCAAACAGAGCATCGTTCAGTTTACACGCCTTTTTATCTATTTTTTAATTGCCCTCAAAAGACGGCGTTTTAATAAACGGTCGGACGGTCCATGTGGGGAGGGGGGCTCGTCAACGCCTCGGACCATACCGGCAGCCAAATACTGTATCGTCGATGTCTGTCGCCTGCGGCGTTAAGTCAAATTTGGAATGGAGGCTACGGTACGGTACCGGACCTGAACCTGATCATGAATTTCAGCTTTATAATTGCTACACAGCACAACCCGTGACGTCAGGTAAAGGCCGAGAATAGGGGTGAACCGAGAATACGGGGCACCTAATGGCAATTACTATTGTGTGTAAGATAGTTTGACTTAAACTTCAAAAAAGGCCACGGGAAAGACTTGCTGCATTTTCGCGAAAATGTTGTCATTCTAGTTGTTTCTTTTCTTGCGATTTTTCCTTTCTTTTCCCTTCGCCCACATCCTGCATTTTTTCAAAAATGTTGCCTTTCTAGTTTAATTTTTTTTTATTCTGTCAACAATTACTGGGGTCACTGGAGCCAGCGACAGGTCATGTTTTATCTGTTCTTGTTACTGATAGAGTTTCACACTTTGTTTGCTTCATGATCAGGAGTAGTAAAAGTTAATGGTGAACAGTGAGCATCACGGACATGGTAAAACATAGCACTGCCTCTGTCTAGAGTTCCTCCTCTGAGCATGCCGTAATTCAGAGGCTGTCGGGTCATGCCCGACACACGACGAAGTTTCGCAACTAAGACCGATGATTCCCGACCGCCTTGCTTTAAAGGGTCACTGGGCAAAATGTAGCATTTCTAGTTTGATTATTGTGACATACGCCCGGGGCTCAGTTTGTCCTCCAATACCTACAGATTACGTTCTCACTTGTCCTGATGAGGTTAAAACCTTTTTTATGCGATGGTGAACTTAAGAACTTTCATTTTCTTAGAACTAACAACAAATAAAACATCATGTTAGAGACAGTGTGACCAAGCACGTCATGATTCTGAGATTCCCGACCGCCTTACTTTAAAGGGTAACTGGGTAAAATGTAGCATTGCAGGTTTGGCATACGCCGCGGGCTCAGTTTGTCCTTCAATACCAAAAGATGAAAGATTATGTTATATCATTAAAATCACTTGTGCGGATGAGGTTAAAACCTTTTTAATGTAGTATTGGTTTTCTCTTTGTAACGATGAAAGTAGAAAATGTACACGGTTAGTGCAGTTTGATTTTGACTCTTACCAACAACGTACCTGTCCTGACCTCTGATAACCCGTGTGTAGAGACGACCGGTTTTACAGACGCGGTGTGTACAGACTTGTTACAGTCGCGCTGGAGTGTGTGTTTATACAGAAATCACTGATGCATGAAATACCCAAAATGCAACTTAAATGTCCTTATATCTCAAGGTACAGTAAAAATACGTGTAAGACCAGTGACGTGAGCAAGCAGAAAACAGACCAGCGCGATTTGGGGACAAGAATGTGTCGGAATTTCTTTGTTCGATGATTTCCATTTGGGTAGTCTATATTCAATCTGTCAAAAATGTTGTCACTTAGAAAGCAAGCGCATTTGGGTATGTTTAGAGGCGGAAAATGCATTCTAGACATCAAAACTTCAAGCATTTGTTAATCAAGCGACCATACCCGACGGAAAACGAGTAGATACCGCCTGGGACTTGCCTGGGGCTCAGTTTGTCCTACATTATGTATTGATAAAAATCATAATCTCTATATCCAAAAATCTACATCTACATCCTCATATCCTCATATCTTGCATAAATGTGATGTTAGTTTGTTCCTTGCACCGCTGAAAAAAAGAAAATCTAAAATCTGCAAATATTATCATGTAGTTTAGGTTTGACTCCTGTCAACAACAGGATCCTAGGAGCTGCCCTGACTTGTGCACCCTGGGGTCAGGGCGGCCTGTTTTAAACACGCAGTGTACAAAACTGGTCGTGTTTATACAGAAGTCACTAATGCCCAAAACATATCTTAGCAAAAGTACACGACGTGAACAAAGACCTCTATGGTTGGGGCGAGTCATTGTCACCATTTCCCTATTCATTCTTATTTGCATGTCTTTGTAGTCGATTCTTTTTCCAGCACAGAAAAGGTGCCAGTTTCTCTTGAACATCTTCGTTTGCTAACCATGACTGTGGCTACTTGACGAAGATCAGAGACCGCCAGCACACGCTCGACAGACGACGAGTACATACCGGAGTTAGGCAAATGGGACCTACTATTTCCGACCAGCATGCTTGACAAAGTCGCTAGGAAGGCGGAATATAGCAACACGTTTGCCTAACTAGACAATAGTTGTAACCAAGTTAGGACCCATTTCTACCAATGTGTTTATATCGTGTGTTTAATGCAGGACATTCTCTCACAAGTAACAGATGCTGAACAGATTACAAAACAGGGAAACATCATTTACTGTTGTAAGACACTAGTTCAATGTGACCTCAGGCAGGAGTGACCTGTAAAGACATAGAATCCTTACAAAAGAGGTTCGTGTTCTTCATGATGAAGCTAAGCTATTTAAACTCCACAGCATTTATCAGATAGATGTGCAAAAGTTAGGTGCGACGGGTCGTTCGGTGTAATATAACCAGCTGCTGCCGCACCGCGTGCCTGCGAAGCTGGTGTGTTACGCCGATCGGCGGTTATACCGGCTATATAGATACAGATATTATAACCTACCACATTTCTTTTGTTTTTTGTATGTTTTTTGTATGAAGGTCGAAATTGAAATTCTAAAAGAAAAAAAAGGAAAAAGAAGGCAACTTGGAATCGCTTCATTGAAATACAACAGGTGGTAGTGTATTAGGGATACCAGTCAGATCGGACATTTAGGTTTTTTTTAGAAACTTGCAATTTATTCCAAAGAAGCAATAGAATCCAACGCCACCAATAATTGTACGATAATTATAGATGTATGGATCATGTACCGACTAACACCAAATGTGTACAAATATTTGGATTAAAACATATACCATTCATTATTGTTATATTGAGCCCTAACATACGAACAGAACATACTAAACAAAATGCAAATTCCAGTTGCTAAAAAGAGACAGAAAAATGCCTACAAATAAAGATCTAGTCAAGTACCGTATAGTTAAGTGCAAATGTAATAGCAGTAACGTTATAGACGTAAAGGCAGCATTTGAAAATGTATAGTGGGTTTGAGACAATCTCACAGTATATATGGACAGTAAAACTATACTAAGCATAACAGTTTCAAACAGACATATATCCTATTATAGAATAATTCTCACCTTCAAGTTAAGACACATTATACATTAGAAGAAGATAAGAAAGTAGCATGAAGCTACACATTTTTTTAATCTAATGGTAAAACTTTGTCGACGTATTTAACTCATAAAGGCACTATTCCTTTTCTAAAAAAAAATACAGTAAGTTTTATAATCTGCCAAATACAGTGGGAAACTATTGCCACCAGACTATTCAATAAGTACTTGAATTTGAATGTAAATATTCCATACTTTCTACAATCGGCATAGAATTGCATCTTTCACATTGTCATTTGAAACCTTTGATACTTGTAGAAACTCTGATGTTTAGTGATAACTATTAGATTACAGAAAGAAACACAGAGTACAACAACAAGTTTCCGCAACTATGACGCCGAATATGTGTAACTAATAATAACCTCATTATCTTCTGCCTACTTCCTAACCAAGTAAGGGAATGTTAGCAAAAATGCTATTTTTAGTGTCTTAAAGACTTAATCAAAGTAAAACAACTCACTTATAAGAGTACTGAAATACATGTTAAAATACCAAGCGCCAGAACATCGCGCTGGAAATGATGCATGATTTTAGAAATGATCTATGTAAGGTTTTACTATAACACACGCGAAATAGCTGACTCCGCTACGTTAACGATAAGTGGCTTAATCTTTCCCCTATGCAGATATCAACATGTTCCTACGTTTCTTTAAATGATAACATTCAAACAATGCAATTTGTCCAACATGTCTCAACAAAATGCTAGTGAACCGAAACATCAATGTGCTGAAGCACTTTTCTGGCCCTTGAGTACATGAATATGTATGAAATTATTATGATCTACTTTCCTTAAAGGTATTTACGCTGTTTATAAAAAGAAAAGTGATATGTAAGTATTGCCAGACATGGGAGTAGCAAGATTCCGCAGAAAATGGTCCAAGCTTTGATTCAGTGAAGTCAAGCTTGCCTAAGCTTGATGTTTCTGACTTTGGGAGAAGAAATGCTGCTACAGTTATCGCTATGGGCCGCTCTTCATCTTCATGATGGTAACATCAGGCCATACGAACCTGATTTAGAAAAAAAATCTGCTCCGGTTATGGTCTGATTTTCATAGACACAGATTTAAGGGAGTAGCCTTCGCCTTTCCAGTGGTTCCACACCACACCTTGCCAGGCTGAACAGGGGCTCACGCAGTTGCCCAGGTAACGCCCGTTGAGAACGGAGTGGGTGCAGCTGTTAAACCACCAGCCGGCCTGTCCGCGCGTCCGAGAACAATGGCTACTCCATGCATCATTGTCCCTGTCCACAGTGGAGAACCTCCGCCCGTTGAGGGAGTGTGATCCAGTCATGGAGTCTCCCGCGGTGCCTGAATACCCGGAAATGTGCAGGCGGTACCCGTCCGCCTCACCGGACACCCTGGGTGGGAAAATTACGTCATATCATTGTTAGATTTCTGAAGATTACGTATCCATGCAGGTATTAAACATTAATGTTTAAGCTCAATCCACATCTACATTTACATTGAGCTACCCCCAGAAAGCCCCATTAGAGGGAAAGCGGTGGTGGGGGTATGAATGTATTTGATGCATTATTGCCATTGTATAGCTAGTCAAACAGAAATCTAAGTCATGATTTCAATATCCTTTAGCTATGATTGTTAACTGAATTCATCATCATACTTTGAATTTTCGTAATGCCTAAGATCATGACTTCGCAAAATGTCTTCCGTTTCGTCTGTGTAACTATGCGCTTGTTTCAGTTACGTACGTATGTATGTATGTTTGTATGTATGAAAAGATCAATCGTATTTGTGTACATGCGTGTATCAGTGTAATGGTAAAAATAGCGTTCTGCCATTTCACCGGTAGAGATCACTATCGGAGTCCCTGTTGACAAAGATCGCGACAGGATCTCTGCCTGTACAAGCGGCAGTTCTAACGGTAGAGATCCCGATCGGAGTCTCTGCCGACGGAGCCCCAGATCGCGATGTTTTGCCATGTTTGATAGCTTGTCACATTTAAAAGAACAAACCTGAAAGTGCTATAAAGGGCGAAACGTTTGTTCCCTCCCCAATCTTCCATGTCAATTCTTAACTGGTGGTTTTTAAAGTTTGTCAGGAGGTGGATGACCTCGTTCCCAAGCCAAAACTCCCCCTTTTTATCTCCAAAGCCCAGTTTGTACTCCTCCCAGGTCCGGTTGAAGGGAACCGACCCGTCCTGCCGCCGCTGGATCACAGTCCAGCCGCCTCCTGTGTAGAGGTACAATTGACAAACTTAAGCTATCACCGCGGACAAGGAATTTTACAGAATGGTCAAGGAATGCTATGGAATGTTCAAGGGATTTTATAGAATGGACATGAGTATCATATAATGATTGTACTAAAATAGATGTACAAATTTTCAAGGCAAATGTGCTTAGTCATGAAAAAAAAAACTTTTTGAAAATTCGTCCTATTAATCATATGTGTACTAGATGTTCATAAGCAGACCATTGATAAGAAATTTACTTATGATACATTGATAAGTAAAATTTAAATCGCTTTAAAGGTTAGGAAGGTAGGAGAATTGTCATAACCAGTGTAGAAAAGAAATTTTCGCAGACATAACATGTACAGTACCTGCAGTGTCCATGTCACAGTAGGTTCCGATCCGGTCAGGGTAGAAAAACATGGTGTACACGCCACTTGCTGTCCGTCCTGAGGCACGGTACTCATCGCAGCCTGTAAAATCTGTGGTCAAAAAATAATATGAATATGAATGCATGTTGACCATTATCAAGTATTTGCTACTACGGTGTTGATCACTAGTGGTGTACGAATCATACAAAAAGTACAAAGCCAATAAAGACATAAAAGCAATCCTACCATAACAGGAAACACTCGCGTCCTCGTCGTGCGCACAGTCGTGATCGCCCCAGCCGTTGTGTGGACAGTCGGCCAGTCTGGACTCGTTCCCGGTACAGGCCACCTGGTCCATCCAGATGTGGCCGCCGCCCCGCCCGAAGGAGCGCTGGGAGGACACAGGCCGGGCGTAACGGTAGCCCAGCTGACGGCACACCACCTGCGCGTCCTCGTCTCCCCACCGGTCGTTACAGACCGTTCCCCACTCCCCGTAGTGAAGCACTTCCACCCTTCCTTCGGCAGAGGTGTTTCCGCCGGTAAGGCGAACTATTGAGATAGAAGGTGAACAGAAAAATGTTCATCTGGTCAGATTTGAAGTTCATTCTTTATCTGATACAGCGTGCTCAATGCATCTATGTACAAAATCCCTTGTTGAAGGGTACTCACCGCAGGCATCCGTTATTATTCCGACATCATCGATGGCAATGTCGCCGTAAGCGCCGCTGCCACGAACGGTCTCAAAAACAATCTGTGTAAAAAATCGTCATGGTGATCACATGTATATAGGTCTCATTACCCCCCCCCCCACCATCGTTATTTCAGAACTGCTTGGTTTACGCTCACCACATTTGCATGGGATGATGTACTCGTTTTATCTTTTCTGTGCTTTTGCTATCCTATCTTTATGACGTGTATTGCGGAATTATGACATCAGAATGTGACTTTATCGGCTAAACCGGCTAAATTTGGAATTTCCGTTATACTGAAGGTTTAAAGATAAAGTTGACTAATAAGGGTGTGTCATTGATATCAAAGTCTGCAAGACTCATTTGGCCAATGGCAACGGCATTGATTTCAGTAAAAACAACTTGATAGTAAAGTCGCCCATGATATGGTCCACCATCTTGGATTTTAACCAATGACGTCACCATACTAGCATAAATTCATCAATGCAACATAACATTACATAGGATATATATAGGTAAGCAATCTGGTTCAGCAAGAAAACCTTGAAACCCCACCGAAATGAGTAATGGCAATACTAAAAGAACACTTACATTATCATTACATAATTCATGCCGACACAATTTTTGAACAATTGCAGTTTAGTAGTCCTGTCACACGTCTTTCAGTAGTTATTAGACGTCAAAGTTGGAGCAGGCAATTTTAGCCTTCCCCGGGGTCTAGATAGGGCTATGAAATTGGATTTCGAACCTGTAAGGATCCTTCCCGTTTCGGCAGTGCCAACTCGCTGAACTTCCAGTGGTCCCCCTGGAAGTCTGACCTGCTGAAAATGGCCTCTCCAAGGGTACTGTTCCCGCGCTGTTTCTTGTACACGTTGAGGGTGCCGACTTGTGTGCCGTACATGTGGTAGTTAAAGTTCAGACAGATGTTGTTCTCCATGTTTAGCGGTGCGCTGATGAGCCGAGCCGTGTCACCTGCGGTACCGCCACTGGCCTCAACGTACATGTACTTCCCTATGGAGGAACAAACAATACATATAGTGAAGACGTGTATTCCAAGATTTTTAGTTCTCTGTAAAATTTGACCTTTTGTCACAGGAAGAGGGGATCGGACACGTGCCCCTACCAATTGCGTAATACACGTTAGTTTACATCTTGCTTCATTTTGTATTTTGCGTGAAAAATACGATAAACTCTCGGGCTATTTTGCACTATGGCGAGCTCTAGCCGATCTAAAAAAATCGGCCGACGTTCGCTTGAACTGAGAGGCAGGCTTAAAGATATCAAAGTCAATCCTCTACAAGACAAAGCGATGTTACTGTACTCAATAAAGGATTGCATGTCCATGTCTGGATAGGATGAATTCACTTCGGTTGCCATTGTACCAAAGATGTATTCGTACATTTGAATATCATTGATATCTATGCTCTACCTGTGATATTGCGGAACGTGTTGTCATGGGGTGGCCCAGTGTTACTCGTGGGGGTGTGCTGACTCCCCCAGACCCAGTCCGTGTCGTCGCTCGTGTCTTGTGTGAAGCCGCAGCCCCCGGCTCCGTGCTGGAAATCACAGAGTGCCCAGGGCTCTGGAAAAAGGACAGAGGATAAGATATATATATATATATATATATACTCTTGTCCACTTTTGCACGTTTATATATACTTATATTCATATGAAACATCTCATTGGAAAAATGGAAGAGCACCTATGTTTGAAATTAAAAAAAGAAACGAAAAAAGACAATGATGCGTTATGTACTATGCCCCTGTATCGTTGACGAAATTGTGCCGTTCAATACATATTATCATGGTATAGTAGACGTAAATCATAAAGAAGATTTTTCGTTGATAACATTTAAAGAAAAGATTGCCACAAGTCGACAAGGAGGCACGAAGTCTGGTCATAAAAATAACTATTCCTTGCCGGGCCCGGGGCTAAACGATAAAGAAATGGACGAAGTACGGCAACGATATTGTGCAACATACTTACCGCCCGAGGTGCTGGGTCCGGTACCGGTGGAGGCGCTGCCTGTGGCAGCCGGTCCCGCTGCAGGCCTCTCTGGGCGGGTGGAATGAGCCAGGACTGGTGGGGAGGTGACATGCGGTGTCTGAGAAAAGGAATAAATTTAATTAAGGAAAACTAAACGAAATCGTTTCGCATGACCACATTTTTTGTATAACATTATTTGTCCTTTCTGGACGCTTATGGAAACCAGGAACGCTCTGAAGGAACCGAGCATAGACATGTTCGTTTTCAAAAGTGGAAATCTCAAAGCCTAACATGGTCATTTAACCCGCAATCCTTTTAATGCTTTGGATCACTTCTACGCAACCTTATATATATGTTGTTTATTGTAAATAGATGCATATACAGCAGTAATCGAAAGTTATGTTCTAACGTCAGACAACGGTGGTCATCTGTTGTTCGAAAGCAGCAAAAATAAAACTTATAAAAGTTATATTTTCGTCTCGCTAATAAATACCTGTCCAGCAGCTCCGGGAGATCCTGCCTGATCGGCTGGGCCCTGCGGACCGTTTACTTCATCAGATCCAGGCGGACCGGAAGTTCCCGTCGGACCGGCTGGGCCGGGAGGTCCTGTCTCACCGGCTGGGCCTTGCGGACCGTTTACTTCATCAGATCCAGGCTGACCGGATGGTCCTGTTGGACCGGCTGGGCCGGGAGGTCCTGTCTCACCGGCTGGGCCTTGCGGACCGTTTATTCCATCAGATCCGGGCGGACCGGAAGGTCCCGTTGGACCGGGTGGTCCTGTCTCACCGGCTGGACCCTGTGGACCGTTTAGTCCATCAGATCCAGGTGGGCCGGGTGGTCCTGCCTGGCCGGGTGGTCCTGTCTGACCGTCTCGTCCAGATTGACCGGGAGGTCCATCAGATCCAGGCGGACCGGGAGGGCCAGGTAGACCGGTTGGTCCTGTCTGACCGTCCCTTCCAGAAGGACCGGAGGGTCCGGCTGGGCCCTGCAGACCGTTTAGTCCATCAGATCCAGGCGGACCGGGAGGGCCTGGTGGACCGGGAGGTCCCGTCTGACCGTCCCTTCCAGCAGATCCAGCAAGGCATCCTGTTCATTAGATAACAATTCATGTGTCATTTGATTATCATAAGAAAACATACAATTATGGTTTGGTATGATCTCCATGTTCATGCAACAAACAACAATTACTCAAATAACTGGATGCGACTTTGGAAACGGTCAAAGTCCGTCAGATGTTTCAGGTAGCCTCTCAATTACCTCTCGTCAGTGACACTGAGGAGAGCTACTTAGAATGCAGGTTTTATATCCTATTATTACCCCAAAATCCCAAGTATACTTGGGTTATCAAATTAACACCATACATGGTGAGTTATGCTCCAACTAATAGAAATTATAACCATAAGAGTGTGAATAAAAAATGGGAAAAAACAACAACACATCATTCAAATGAGTGTCTCCTACCACCAAGAGTCATCGGCAATGTAATCTTGTTCGCAAAGTCTCCAGTGTTGTACAGGGATCTCTTGGCTCGGCGATGCACTTCAGCTCCGTACAGAAAGGTGGCGCTTTTGCCACGCCTATCTCCACTTATGTCCTCCTCAGCATTCGGGTCCTGCGGACTGACCTGTTGGGTGACATTAGATATACATAATTAACTCCGTATCAAGCTAACGACTGTAATGTGTTTAGAGACCCAGCTTGTAGTTAGAGCTGTAGTCTCGCTCGTCAGGCTGACTAACAGGTCGTCGAAGGTCCGACTCTGCCAATCGTACAACGAATTTCCTCCCTTTTACACTCGCGCACAGATGACCGTTAGATGTGTGCTGCTTCGCGTTAACTAGTTTTCTAATTGGAATGGGGGGGGGGGTGACACAATTGAATTTTTTTTACAGTTCCTTACCTCCACACTTAATACTCCAGCCCCCATGTACAAATGTACGAATAGACATGCGTAATGACAGTCTACACAACACTGAAGTCAATGAACTCTGTCGTTAAGCGTCCTAGCTCACCACCCGGTACTATCGGTCCAAGGAGTTCGTGAAACAGTGAGAACATGAAATGTTGGCATGTGTACAAAATAGTCTTACCTGCACATCCAGGTGTTCTCTCCACTGTCGCATCTCCTGCATCTGAGCTTCGATTTCCTTCAGGTGCATTTCTGTTTCCTTCAGGTGCGCTTCTGTTTCCGTCAGGTGCGACAGCTGGGCTTCCATTCCCTTCAGGTGCGACAGCTGGGCTTCCATGTCCTTCAGGTGCGACAGCTGAGACTTCATCTCGCCCAGTTTCTCCCCCTGCCGCACCACTACAAACATGGTACCGAAGCTGACAATAACAACAGCAGCGGCCACTATCAGTGTACCGAGCCCAATAGATGCTTCTTTACCCCGCACAGCTCCGTGCGTGCTGTAACGCATGTCGTGCAGCGTTTCTAAGCCCATTCTTAGATATGCCCGCCCGAAAATGTAAGTGCACGTCGATCTACAGGCAGACCCCACCTGCACAGATACCCTACCGCAACTGACTGACTTCAAAGATATGACATCACTTTGAGCCCAACAGTTCTGTTCCCTTATTGGTTAGAAACATCTTAAAACACCCATTTCCTCATACGTCATTCATATTTTTAGCTATGACTTGAGATTCGGAGAACGTCGTAGGCCGTCGGGTCCGAACCGAAGTTTGGCGAGTGATGCCCATTGGTGCCCGATAATTCCCGATTGCCGATTCGTAGTCAATCGGCACAAGGAAGAAATACCGATCTAATTGGTGCACTAAGTGCCTGAGGGTCGGTTTGTATTAGTGGATTAACGATATCGTTTCAGATCACTAAGTTAGTGGATTAGATTTTGGATACAGGATCTTCCTTCTAGAATATGTGATGCATGGAAACGGATTCTGTTGTTTTGTTTTGTTTTAATTGTTATTCTGTCAACAATTATTGGGGTCACTGGAGCCAGCCACAGATCATGTTTTGTCTGTTCATGTTACTGACGGAGTTTCACACTTTGTTTGCTTCAGTAGAAGTAGGAGTTAACAGTGAACAGAGTGCATCACGGACATGGTAAAACATAGCGCTGTCTCTGTCTAGAGTTCCTCCTCCTAGCATGCCGTAATTCAGAGGCTGTTGGCTAATGCCCGACACGCGATGAGTACAAACCGAAGTTTCGCGACTGAGACCGATGATTCCCGACCGCCTTGCTTTAAAGGGTCACTGGGCAAAATGTGGCATTTCCAGTTTGATTATTGTGACATACGCCCGGGGCTCAGATTGTCCTCCAACACTTAATGATTATATCATATCATTGAAATCACTTGTCCTTGTGAGGTTAAATTTTTTTAATGTGATGCTGGTTTGCTCTTTGTAAAGTAGAAAATATAAATGTACACGGTTAGGGCAGTTTGATTTTGACTCTTAAAACAACAGTAGCTGTCCTGACCTCTGATAACCCGTGTGTAGAGACGACCGGTTTTACAGACGCGGTGTGTACAGACTTGTTACAGTCGCGCTGGAGTGTTGTGTTTATACAGAAATCACTGATGCATGAAACTTCCGAAATACAACTTAAATGTCTTTATATCTCAAGGTACAGTCAAAATACGTCTAAGACCAGCGATGTGAGCAAGTACAAAACCGACCTGCAGGATTTGGAACAAGAATGTGTCAGAATTTCCTTGTTTTCCATTGTGAGGGGGAAGGAGTCTATTTTTTTCTTAAACACAGAAAACAACCATTTTTTTAACCTGTCAAAAAGTGTTGTAACTTACGAAAGCCAGCACACTTGGGTATGTTTAGCGACAGAAAATGCATTTTAGACTTCCATACTTTAAGGATTTATTAATCAAGAGAACATCGGAGACAGTCGGCCCATGTTCGACGGACAACGAGTAGATCCCGAAGCTGGCCGAATGGAACCGATGATCCCCGATTGCCTTGGTCGGAAGGTTCTTTTGTCAGAATGTAGCCATACGAGTGTAATTAATGAAACACTTGCCTGGTACTTGCCTTGGGCTCGGTTCGTCCTCCATTATCTATTGATAAAAATCATAATCTCTACAATCTGAATATCATATTTTGTAGACATTGCATAGATGTGATGTTGCTTTGTTCCTTGCACCGCTGAAAAAAGAAAATCGGAAATCTGCAAAATGACCATGTAGTTTAGGTTTGACTCCTGTCAACAATACATGTAGCTATCCTGACTTGTGCACCCTGGGGTCAGGGACGGCCGGTTTTAGACACGAAATGTACAAAACTGGTGGTGTTGATACAGAAATCACTAATGCATGAAAACATATCTTATTCAGAAATCACTAATGCCTAAAATATATCTTACCAAAAATGCATGACTTGAATAAAGACATGTACGGCTAGGCCGAAACATTGTCACCATTTCCCTATATTCATTATCATTTCTATTTCTTTGTACTGGATGTCATTTGTTTAAAGCACAGAAGACCACCGTTTGCTAAACATGACTGTGGCTGCTTGAGTCAGGTGTGTGACAAAGATCAGAGACCATCGGCACACGCTCGACAGACAACGAGTACAAACAAAAGTTAGGCAAATGGGACCTACTTTTCCCGACAAGCATACTTGACAAAGTCACTAGGGAGGCAGAATATAGAAAGACGTTCGCCTAACTAGACATTTGTCGTAACCACATTAAGGCCCATTTCTAACGTTGTGTTTATGTCGTGTCTTTAATGCAGGACTTGTTTCAAAAGTAACAGATGCTGAACAGATTACAAAGCAGGGAAACATCATTTACTGTTGTAAGACACTAGTTCAATGTGACCTCTGACCTGTGAGCACACCAGCTGGGAGGTGATGATCATGAGCTACCTATTGTTACAGCCGGAGGGAAGCGATGGGCTGTTCTATTCATTACACAGTTTACACAGCTTTACACAGTTTATTGAAGCATAAAAATCCCAAGAGTGTCCCTTCGTTTTCCCCGCAGTCACAATACACTTAAGAATCACCAGAATAGCTCTAAGGCTGCATCTCCAACCACCTCTGACCGGTAATGACATAGAATCCTTACAAAAGAGATTACGTTGTTGTTATTTTTTCTGATGAAGCGAAGCCTTGAAAACTCCATGCCATAATATTTAGCATTATAACCTACGCAAATACATCCTATGGCTAATGTGTACAAAGCGACCACCTTACTTAGCAGGAAACCATTTCCCATCAGGGTCAATTCGCGGTGGGTGCTTCAACTGCCTCACGTTTTGCGACATTTCTTTTGTTTTCTTTATGAAGGTCGAAATGGAAATTCTAAGAGAAAAAGGGAAAAAAGAAGGTAGCTTGGAGTCACTTAGTTAAAATCCAAAGTGATACAACAGGCGGTCGTCTACTAAGGATACAAGTCAGATTGGACATTTGGGATTTTTTTTAGAAACCTGCACTTTATTCCAAAGAAACAATAGAATCCAACGCCACCCATTATTGTACAATAATTATAGATGTATGTATCATGTTCCGACTAATTATAACACCAAATGTGTATATATGTATAGATTAAAACATATCCCATTCATTATTATTGTTATTATTATTGTATGTTGGACCCTGACATACGAACAGAACATACTGTACAAAATGCACATTAGTTGGTGAAAAGAGGCAGAAAGATACCTATAAATAAAGATCTAGTCATGTACCGTATAGTTAAGTACAAATGTATACGCCAAATGGCACCATTTGAAAATGTAAAGTGAGGTCCAGACAATCTCAATATATTTGGACAGTAAAGCTATACAAAACATAACAATTTCAAACAGTGATATATCCTATTAGAAAATAATTATTTCCAAACAGAGATATACCCTATAATAGAATAATTCTCACATTCGCATAAAGACACATTATACATTAGAAGAAGATAAGAAAGTAACATGAAACTATACATTTCAACTCATACAACTCATAAAGATACTATTCCTTTTCTCAAAAAATTCATTGAGTTTTCTAATCCGCCAGATACTGTGGGAAACTATTGCCACCAGACTATTTAAGTACTTGAATTTAAATGTAGATAATCCATACTTTCTACCACCGGCAAAGAATTGCATCTTTCACATTGTCATTTCAAACCTTTGACCTTTGATACATGTAGAAAAAGATGAGTTGATGACTCTAATGTTTTGTGATAACTGAAGGATTGCAGAGAGAAACACAGAGTACAATCTGTATCTATAAAGCCGGTATAACAACAACAAGACGATTCCGTCACTATGATGCCCAATACATGTATAATAACCTCACTATCTTCTGCCCCATTCCTTACCAAGTAAGAGAATGTTAGCAAAAAGGCTATTTCATTGTCTTAAAGACTTAATCAAAGGAAAACTACTCACTTATAAGATTACTGAAATGCATACAGGCTGGAAATTGTCTTATACTCAATGATAGTTTCAAGATCACTAGCGTTAGAACATCGTGCTGGAAATGAAACCTGATTATAGAAATTACCTATGTCAGGTTTTACTATAAAACGCGAAATAACTGACTCCGCTACGTTAACGATAAGTGGCTTAATCTATCCCCCATGCAGATATCAGCGATGTTCCTTCTTAACTTTAAATGATAACATAAAATATACAAACAATGCAATTAGTTTAACATTTCACAACAAAATGCTAGTGAATCGGAACATCAATGTGCTGAAGCACTTTTGTTTGGACGTTAAATGCATGAATGTATATCAAATTATTAAATCTACTTTTCCTAAAAGGTATTAACGCTGTTTATAAAAAGAAAAGTGATATGTAAGCATTCCTAGAAATGAGTGTGGCAATATTCCGTAGAAAATATTCTAAGATGCGCTGGTTATGGTCTGATTTTCATAGACACAGACTTCAGGGAGTAACGATTGCCTCTCCAGCCGTTCCACACCACACCTTTCCAGCCTGGACAGGAGCTCCCACAGTTGCCCAGGTAACGGCCGTTGAGGATGGACTGGCTGCATCTGCTAAACCACCAGCCGGCCTGTCCGTATCCCTGGGAACAATGGTAGCTGTCGAGGTCATCATTGTCCATGTCCACAGTGGAGAACCTCCGCCCGTTGCTGTGAGCCATGGAGTCTCCCGCGTTACCAGAATAACCAGAAATGTGCAGGCGGTACCCGTCCGCCTCACCGGACACCCTGGATGGGAATATTACGTCATATGTTTGTTTGAATGCATCTGTGAAGATTACTCACCCATGCAGGTATTAAAGAATAACGGTTTACTTCCATCTCCATCTCCATCTACTACCTACATTGAGCTACCTCCAGTTCGTCTATACCACTGGATAACATTCCAGACGTTTCAGAACCAACTTTTTACCAGTAGAATCCCTTTAGGTCTACGTCACATTTCCTACCCGGGGCCCGGCCGGGCTGTTTGCGGAAACGAGAAATTTAACTTTATGCCAATAAATATGCACAATGCATGCTGTTGAATTATTTTCGGTCCGTTTTGTGTTGTTGTCTTTTATATCATATTTATCGTTCCCGAAAGCTGCCCGGCCGGGCCCCTTTGTGGAAATGTGACCTTAGCCTAACGGAGCCTCAGAGCCCTCTTCCGGAAGAATCTCAGATTCGGCCAGATCGATATCTCTACCCCGGTACATGTGTGCCATGTTTGTAAGCTTGTCTCATAAAGAAGCACTGACCTGAAAGTGCTATAAAAGGCGAAACGTTTGCTCCCTCCCCAATCCTCCATGTCAATTCTTAATTCGTGGTTTTTAAAGTTTGTCAGGAGGTGAATGTTCTCGTTTCCAAGCCAAAATTCCCCCTTTTCGTCTCCAAAGCCCAGTTTGTACTCCTCCCAGTTCCGGTTGAAAGGAACCGACCCGTCCTGCCGCCGCTGGATCACAGTCCACCCGCCGCCTGTGTAGAGGTACAATCGACAAGCTTAACACTATAACCTTGGTGGTCAAGGAATCTTATAGAATGGCCAAGACATGTTATAGAATGATTGTACAAAAATAGATGTACGCATTTGTAAGTCTAATATGTCCAGTCCCAGAAAAAGAACAATATTTTTGGATATTTGTCCTTCCTATTACTGTATATATGTGCAAAAATTGTACCAAGGATTTATTCATTTACCAAGGATCATACTAAATAGGTCCTTGATAAGAAATTCCCACCTCTCGTGGACTAAGTAGGAAGAGGAATTGGCATAACCAGTGTAGAAAAGAAACATTTACAACCACGACATGCAATCAGGTGTATAGTACCTGCAGTGTCCATGTCACAATAGGTTCCGATCCGGGTAGGGTAGAAAAACATTGTGTACACGCCACTTGCTGTCCGTCCTGAAGCATAGTACTCATCGCAGCCTGTAAAATCTGTGGACAAAATATGTATAAATATATATATAACTTTATCACATTACAAACGACACTGGACTGAGCCTAAAGTTTGTGGAAACAAGTGAAAAGGACCGTGCAACTTGGAGAGTTCTGACTGATAGGAGCAAGGGGCCAGTCACTGGCCTAAGCACTTTGGCAGGCAGGCTAACTTTTTACAGGATGACTTGTGATGGCAAAACCTTTGCAATCATATCCAAATACAATTCATTCTATACAACTGGACAAAGAAGACGAAAGACATCCATGAATATCCATCGTTCATTTGTTCAGTTATTACCCTTGGAAGATGTTGACAAAATGACCTTGCAGTTCCAGGGCAAGCTGCTAGGGGGCCAAAGCATACAACACTTTTACAACACATCTGTCACCAAAAATTCGGAAGCGCAGACACACACAGATACATACACACAAAGCAATATCTCCATTTTTATGAAGATAATTATAAAGCCAATAAAGCTTTATAAAAGCAATCCTACCGTAACAGGAAACACTGGCGTCCTCGTCGTGCGCGCAGTCGTGATCCCCCCAGCCGTTGTGCGGACAGTCGGTCAGTCTGGACTCGCTCCCGGTACAGGCCACCTGGTCCATCCAGATGTGGCCGCCGCCCCGCCCGAAGGAGCGCTGGGAGGAGACAGGCCGGGCGTAACGGTAGCCCAGCTGACGGCACACCACCTGCGCGTCCTCGTCTCCCCACCGGTCGTTACAGACCGTTCCCCACTCCCCGTAGTGAAGCACTTCTACCCTTCCTTCGGCCGTGTTGTTCCCGCCGGTCAGACGTACTATAAAGATGAAAGGTGAACAGAAAATGATTCATCGCGTGTGTCATAAAGCCGTGCCTGTGAATCGGCAGCTGGTGTGTTACGCTAGCCTCTACCAGGCTCCATAAGTCGCTTACCCTGGGTACCATTCTCCGCTGATCGGCTTTGGGGTGCTTTACCCGGCCCAGTGCTAAGGCACCGACCTGCTTGTGTCAGCATTGACCATGGTAGAATCCTAATCGATATCAGCCCTACAGCGTGGCTGTGGCTAAACAGTCCTATACGAGAATGGCAGTCTCCGCCACATAATGCACGTCTAAAAGAATAGTGGCAATTGGCCAAATAGACAGAGACCACGCCAGAGACGTTAGCTGACCGAGGAGTACCGTTTGCGGTCTAGAATGTTACCCGTAATAGATACGCTGGCCAATTCTGATTCAATAGATATGTTTTATGGAAATGGTAATTACTTATCGATTATCGCATTAGGATTTATTTGTTCAGTAAACATATATATCTGATAATATGTGAAGTTCATTCCTTATCCTATACAACATGCTCAGTACTTCTATGTTGTACAAAATCCCTTGTTGAAGGGTACTTACCGCAGGCATCGTTTATTATTCCGACATCATCAATGGCAATGTCGCCGTAAGCGCCGCTGCCACGAACGGTCTCAAAAACAATCTGTGATGACGTAAAAAATCACCATGGTAATGAGATGTGGGAAACCATGTCCATGAACATGGATAGTTGATATGAATGATTTAAAAGACAAACATTTTGATGCTATTTTTTAGAAGTCAGCTATGAAGCAAAACTAGCTATGAAATTGAATTTCAAACCTGCGCGAATCCTTCCCGTTTCGGCAGTGCCAACTCGCTGAACTTCCATTGGTCCCCCTGGAAGTCTGACCTGCTGAAAATGACCTCTCCAAGGCTGCTGCTCCCGCGCTGTTTCACGTAGACGTTGAGGGTGCCGACTTGTGTGCCGTACATGTGGTAGTTAAAGTTCAGACAGATGTTGTTCTCCGTGTTTAGCGGTGCGCTGATGAGCCGAGCAGTGTCACCTGGGGCACCTCCACTGGCCTCAACGTACATGTACTTCCCTGTGGGGGTGACAGGGATTACGTTAGGATGAAGGACCATATTGCAAAATGTATTGCAATCTATTTGCTACTCACCTTTGAAAGAAAGTGCATTGGTAGCAAGGCAGAAATATAGCTGGTAGATACAAGAAGAAATGACGTACGTATTATTATATTGATAAAGGTTAATTCAGCATGGCCTTCTGATGTACTTGGAATGGAATACAGTCAAACCTGTCTACAACGGCCGCTCAAGGGCTGTAGAAATGTGGCGATTATAGACAGGTGGTCACTATAGAGAAAATGCTGATCATTTGATCGAGCAATAAGTTACATATGATTTAAGTACCCACTGATCTATCTCACCAAGTAAGATTGGCTCGACCGTCTCAAAATTCAACTGTCCCTGCATATGCCAAAGTCAAATCTACTGAAAATTGTCATGCGCATTTTTTGGTAAATTCGCTGACAAAGACTAAGATCTAATGTTCAAGGAACGCGTTCCTTCCGCTGCCTCCAAAGTGACCCTGTCTGGAACTCCAAATCCTCGCAAACTACGATTTTAAACCCAGCGCAAGGTGACATACGGCCGCTGTATGGTCGCAATATGCAGTGTTTCTGTAACATACGGGTTTTGACAGGTGGCCGCTATGGACTATTTCTTAATGCTTATGTTAATGGGAAAATCCAAGGGACCGTCGAAAAGTGACCGCAGTGGCCAGGTGACCAGTATGCAAAGGTGGCCGCTAATACAGGTTCGACTGTACTGATATTATTTGCACTGTCATTTAATTGTAAACCTAAAATTTCAGGAATCCACCACTGTTGTATTTCGTCACTACAGGTTTACCATTTTCTGGACATGCATGTCGGCTACGAAATCCTCGTATCAACTTCTACTCGTAGGATTGCACTACGATTTGATAGCACAGCTTGGTTTTAGTCCTTGAAAATCAAGCTATTTATTCTGCTGGCTAATCGGTTGCCGACATTCTATCTTCTTTTGCTCCTTAATTTAATCAGTATCAAAGTCAATCCTCTGCAAGACTAAACATGTTATGAGCTGGTGGGCTATATTCACATCGGTTACCGTTGTACAGTTGTACGATATAACAAGGGAAGACTCAGCAGTACATTGGAATAGTTTCAACAACCATTATCATATAGTAAGACGACGTCGACCAATCGGAAGTCCCCATTTCCTGTTGGTTATGACGCTATAACACAGAATTGCGGCGAGCCGGGTAATAGATAAAAGTGTTAAAAAGAAATGTTAAATGATCAGACATCGAATCCAATCAGAGGGAGCAATTCACAGTGCACTCACCAATGAAACTAATTGTTTCGTCCGCCAGTTTCGAACCAGAATCATGGAACGAGAGGACCGCAAGGTGCCTTTTTTCTGTCAAGAAATCTCAGAGACAGATTTAGGCTCATTTTTCGAGTCACGGGTGGCTGGGGAAGACGCCATGGAGCAACAGCCAACAGCTGACGGGCAGGAAGCTAAACAAATTGGGCAAAACGGCACGAGCAAAGGCACGGGTAGTTTGGATAAGATATGATACTGCCGTTGATGACCCGCCTATTCCTCAGTGTATGAATTACAAATCAAGCCCATTCTCTTCGATCACTAGCTAGGTGAATGTATACGGTGGTCATAGAAAATGACCATATACACCTTGTAACAGACCATCAATCATCAATTATACTGTACCTGTGCTGTTGCGAAACGTGTTGTCATGGGGCGGCCCAGTGTTACTGGTGGGGGTGTGCTGACTCCCCCAGACCCAGTTGGTGTCGTCTGTCGTGTCTTGTGTGAAGCCACATCTAGCAGCTCCATGCTGGAAATCACAGCGTGGCCACAGGTCTAACAAAAGGGAAATACAAAAAATATATACTTGTTTTGCCATTTTGAATATTTCTATGTATGTATGTATGTATGGAATATCTCATAGGGGGTACGGAAGATCACCTATGTAAAGAATCAAAAGGTTACATGGAATTAGAAAAATTTATTTAAAGAAACGTTACGATGATGTACTATACCGTTGTATCGTTGACGAAGTCGTTATGCTCAATAGTCAATACATATGCCATGATACAGTAGACATAAATCAAATTGGTTATTTGTCTAGATGACATTTTAAGGGAAAGATGTAATTCAATGAAGATTAGGCATTATAGTAACCACTAAAATACTAAAGTATGTCGACAAGGGAGGGCATGATGCATGGCCTTGAAAATAACTCTTCCTTGCCGGAGCCATACTGTGTTGGAATGGACGAAGTGCGGCAGCTACATTCTGAGATCTTAACCTGGAAGTTCATCTGTGTTGGCAAAAGTCATTCTGAATAATGTTAAATTGCAATTTTTCAAGAATTTGACTTACCCAAATTTACGAATGATCAACGCCAGTCTTTTCCGTAGACTGTCTGAGACATATGTTCCACTGCTCACCGGGTCACGCGTGCTGTCTATATACTGTGACATTTAGCGATTAACTGAGTTTATTAGGTATATTGCGATACCCTTTAGCTCAGATTACTGAGTTTGGTAGCTTTAGCGTTAGCCGTTCAGGAGTTATGCGCCTTCAAATTAGCTGAGGCCCCAAAAACTCCTCCAGACTCTCATAATAGGGTTAGTGGTAAACTTGGCCTTTCTGATCTTTTGCATAAATCATTATAGATACATGGAATAAATAACACCTTAACATGTCCAAATATTCCTCTTTCATTGAGGAAGCAATGTATGTACAGCGATCACCGATAAAAGTTAAAAAGAAGACTTTATTGAACGGACCCCACTACTAGGTCATTTCAGTCGGAAAAAAGGTCGGGTGTTAGAGGGGTAATGTAGCAAGAAGACCTGGAAAATTCATTGTTAGAACCAAAATTAGCGATTTTCGTCAAAAATGCCTTTAAACAACCGGTTGCCATGGCAATTCGTAAAACTGGAAAACTTCTCAAATTTTGTGAAATTGTTGCCAACTACATTTCAGGACAAGTCGCTAAATTTGGCGGCTCTAGCTAAGCCGTTCAGGGGTTATGCGACATAAAAGTTAGAGCAGGCCTAACCATCATTCAGTATTTGTTTCCACAGAACTGATCCCTAGTTATGTTGTCTCTATGCGTTTTTGAACGAATCTTCAAAACTTGCAATAAAAATATAAAAGCAATCTTACCATAACAAGAAACGCCAGCGTCCTCGCCGATCGCGCAGTCGTGATACCCCCAGCCGTTGTGTGGACAGTCGGTCAGTCTGGACTCGGTCCCGGTACAGGCCACCTGGTCCATCCAGATGTCTCCTCCACCCCGCCCGAAGGAGTGCTGGGAGGAGACAGGCCACGCGTAACGGTAGCCCAGCTGACGGCACACCACCTGGGCATCCTCGTCTCCCCACCCGTCGTTACAGATCGTTCCCCACTCCCCGTAGTGAAGCACTTCCACTCGTCCTTCAGCAGCGGTTTTCCCTCCGACAAGGCGTACTGTTGAGATAAAAGGTGAACAGAAAATGATTCAACGAAATCGGCGTGATAAAGCCGTGCCTGCGAATCTGCAGCTGGAGTGTTACGTACGTATACGCTAGCCTATACCAGGATGAATAGACAGAGAACACGCCAGAGAAGTTAAGAGACCACGGAGTACAGTATGCGGTCTAGAGTGATAGGCGGAATAGAGACGCTGGCCAAATCTGATTCAATAGTTGCTATAGACCGTTATTAAATTTGCTATCCAAAACTATCATTAATAATACAGTGAAACTGAAATAAGCGGGGGAAATGTATTCTCCCTGATGTTGTTTTATTCTCTTTTAACGCAAAATTTCAGACACTCAAGAATCTGCATGGATTTTGAAAACGTTAAGACGTTTAAGGTAGCATCCAAAATCTTTTGTCATTGACAAAAGTAAATTCATTAGATTTTTAACACAAACTATGAACTGATATTTGAATGAAGTGGAACCAAATTGTTTACATCCCAATTGGAAATAAAACGTCAATACAATATTACAGCTAATGAGCCAATATCTGTTGTGCGAGTACAGGAGCTAAATGTTCGTTCCATAATGTTTGACGTATGTATACGTTTGCCCACTGGCATTATTGCTATGCTCAGCACGATTCGTCATTATATCGCTGTCACATTATCCACGATCTTTGGGCGTATCGATGGAAGATCGGCCATATTTAAG
>NC_049981.1:32958471-32960000 GCF_000003815.2 Branchiostoma floridae
AACCGTCCCTATCACATATAAGCAATACTTTGTACCTTGAATAATTGTTGTGCAATAAAGTTATTATAAGCGAGGTTCGTGCGATTGCCGCAGAATCGTCGTCCGATCGATTTCCGTATAATAAATCTTTTCTGTAACGTTTCTTCGCAGACACGCGCGTCTCTCGTCTTGAGCGACGATTATAGGACGGTTATGCTTCTATCTTATATGCCCTGTATGTTTCTTGATATGCAAATGTATGTTGTTAATAATGTTATTGTACAGTTGATGTTGTTTCATGTGCGGAAAGGCAACCTGTAAAGGTGTGTTCGCACCTATCCCCCCCCCCCCTTCACTCTGTGATAAATTCAATTAACTAAAGAAAACAACAGACCTCTGTCAGAGATGTTTTACCGAAACTGTCGGTACTTACCTATAACCGCATTGGAATTTGTTTAGTTCCTGTTGATATAGAAAGAATGGTACTTACCGCAGGCATCCGTTATTATTCCGACATCATCAATGGCAATGTCGCCGTAAGCGCCGCTGCCACGGACAGTCTCAAAAACAATCTGTGATGATGAAATAGATTGTAATGGATATATGTAGGAAACCATGAACATGTATGGTTAATATGAATGGGAAATGTTGGGCTCTTACAATTCTACACTGGATGCGCCACCACGACCTACCAACAATACTGAACAACCTGCTACCTGAGCCCTACATATATCGCGGAGAAACTTGTCTTTAAACATCACAACACAGTGCGGCCCTAGAACCTGTCATGTCATCCTCCAAATGTCACAAAAGAACCTTTCTCCCTGCTACGGTTAAGCTGTGTAACTGCCTCCCGCAGAACACAAGAAACTACAACGCCCATCAACCGCGATACTCGTCGGCGCACTGTATTGTGAAACTAGAGTTCCACGAAACAAATACCTTCGCCAAATAATCAAGGCAAAATATGGAGAGTGCCTTTATCAAAGACTTTAAGGTCTCATTCATGTATTACCAGAGTAGTACTACCTACCAGAAGTAAACGGCTGCACGAAAGTGTGTATATAGCAGTTGAAAATTCCCTTTTATCCATCCTAACTGACTTCCAGCGTCAACGTGATTAAAGCTTACTCATAAATAAAATCCAAAGAGAACATTTTAGGCTCTAGTGTTCATTAAGTAGCCTGAATTGAGTAAAGACCTACAAAACTACTCACATAACTCCTATACAAAACACACTGGATGGCCATCTTGAGGATAAAACGTCATTCTTGTGCAGTTCAAATAATGTTTCTGTATATATACATTTCCCCACCCGCTGATGAAAATGGAATGGCCGCTGAATGATGTGATCAAGGCTCACAGGGCTGGGCTAAACATGTGAGAAACAGATGTGTTCTTAGACATAGGTCAGAATAAGATGGTTTAACAGAAATATAAAAAAAACTGTTCATTTCTGTTAATTGGCCACTACTACAATTTAATGCATCTCTCCATGTAGATTATTTAAAGTACCTTTCAGCGTAACACAATGCAAATGAATTAAATCG
>NC_049981.1:32960100-32978289 GCF_000003815.2 Branchiostoma floridae
ACTCATCTACGACTGTACCTGGCACTTGCAGAAACTTGACTTCAAACTTTGCCCCTCCGCTGCAGTACCGTAACTCGCCGCTAGAACGCCCATTATGGAACTTGACCGTTGTTCATCCGACCCCTACTTATCCACCAAATATCAAAACCATCGGCAACGTCTCGAGTTATTCTGTCCGCAAACAAACGGACACACCCACCCGGCCCGCTACCGTCATGACGAAAAATACTACGCCAATCGTTCCTTTTCGCAACCGCTATTCAAATACCAAACATCATGAAAATCCATACTCAGCTTCTCGAGTTATATAGTATTAACCTACATAAAGACACACACAGCAAACCATAACCGGAAATAAAACCTTCTTGGTGAAGATAATGATTACTCATTTCAGCACAGCTCCTAAAGCCACATTTTCCTCCAGAGGAGAGTGTTTTTTTCTGAAAGACCACATCGACACGAAATCTGTAAAAATTAATCACAGACGAGCAAATAAATGGACCATTTGTAATCCAGTAACTGAGTGTTGCCCCTTCTTGCTAACCACACACATGCTGCAAACATTGTTTTTAAGATCGGACCTCGATTTTCTAAGAGCTACCAATTTTTATGAAGGCCTTTTTAAAGTATTAAGAGCAAATGTCTGTAAGAATGTCTGAAAACACTAGTGCTCTGGGTCAAAACAACGATTTGGCTCGTATTTTGCACAGTGATAGTACTTGGCCCACAACCCCTCAAAATAGCTTGCTTTCCGGTCAAAACTCATTGTTGCCATGGCAACAGCCCAAGCAAGTGTTGAGGCCATTTTTACAGATTTTTGCATGTCAACAACATAGAAATTGGCCAAGTTTAGGACCCGATTACTGCCCCTACGCAATAAGACGGAGGCATTCTTGGCAGTGACATCTTTAATTCTCAAGTCCGAAGTGATGTATCAGGTACAGTCATCACGAGATGTCAGTGGCCTAGTGAAGCTAGGCGGAACCGTAATAGAGTATATACAAGGAACGAACTAGTGTAATCGTACGATGGGCACAACCGTAAAGGCCCTACAAGGTAACATTAAAAGACGTATACAGATTCTTTCAAGGCTTAGAAATACTGCATGGTGAAAATGAAACGGTCTCTGCCCGACGCAGGAACAGAGCTTCACCACTAAAGGCGTTGAGACGCCCAACTATGTAACGACCATCTTCGGTGGTTGCATTAAAAACTAGAGTTCCACGAACACATATCTTCGCCAAATAAACAATTTTTTATCAAGATTGTTGTTTTTGAAATGTTGTTAATTTTGGAAAATAGATATGTAATGAAATCATTGAAATGCTTCAAATTTGTAATGTGAGTTTTTGAAGTTTATGTATATTGTTTTGGAATGCAGTGAATTTATATTGTTTGTGTATTTTTGCCTGCATTTGAAATGCTGGCATAGCTTTTGGTATGTCTGTGTGTGTGTCTGTCTGTCTGCCTTTTTGCATTTTTGTGGCCAGCATAAGTTTAGTAGCTTTGAATGGATTGTAATGATATTTGGTATGTGGTATCTTTTTACTTGGACATGGTATGGGTTTTTTTGTCGGTAGGTTGCAGGAACGTTGGATTTACATGATATTTTGCATATTGTTACTTTTGGTAGAGATGTACATTTTAAATTGTGTCAATTATGCAAAGTTGGAGTTAATTAGAATGCTTATTTAGCTATAGGATGATCTTATTTACAATTAATCTTATTGCCGGACTTATTTACAGGTAACATGATGTAGCTTGTATTTTTCAAGTGCTAACTTTTTATATTGGTGGTTAGAATAGATGTACATTTTATAGTCTAAAGATAAGCTTAGATGTGAGTGTAAGTGCATTATAGTGCGCAGCACTCTTTCATTTGGTCTGACCTGATTTTGTTCACAAAGAGACTGGCTTTTGCTTTTCCCCACATGTTCTGCCAGGCAGCTAGTGTCACTGGTTGACCTTTTAGTAACCGGGTCATCCCAGGCAGACTTGTAATGATAGGCAATCCCTGATGCAGTCCCAGGGAAACATCCACAAACTCTCCACCCATTAATACATTTTGGTTAATATGGCGTGACCAGCCCACTAGCTAGCTGTCAGGGGTGGGGAACAGGCACTCAACTTTTATGTTAATCTGATGAACTAAGATAGTTCTGTGGTTCATATCCACTATAGGGGACAGTAATTAAATCATCGAGCATGAATTACGCCCAAAGAAAGATGAAGGATGCAGTCCACATCCAGATGGAAGGTGCATAGCTGAACTAACTTTAATTACCCCCCGCTCAGCAAGGAGGTGGCAGGGGCGAGATCAAAGCAAGTCTCGGTCCTAGTCTGGTGCTCTGTGAACAAGATTGTACTGAACAGACGTCTAAGATTTGGACGTCCGTTTTGACCGATTCACCTTGAGCTAAAAGGTTGAGTCAGAAAAAAGATCACTTTGGTGTTTTCATCAGCTCAATGACTGCCCAAACTTCAAATTTCGGAACAGGTGTAAAATTGACCTACTTTCGGGGACAGCTGCACGGCAATAAAACAAGAACCCAGACTTTAAAACAATGCATTCAATAGACAATACTACGGCCTACACAGATAAAAAGTTGAGTCAGAAAAAAAAAGGTTAACTTTGGTGTTTTCATCAGCTCAAAGGCAGCAAAATATCCAAATTAAGGGACGGGTGTAAAAATGACCTAATTTCAGGGACAGCTATACGGCAATAAAACAAGAACCCAGACTATCACTGTGCAAAATATGAGCCAAATCAATTTTTTTACCCTGAGCACTATTGTTTGATTCTTAGACATTTGCTCTTAAGTATGGGTTGCAATGGGATGATTAACGAAGATCAAAGCCTATTTCGACCAAAAGCAAATGGAAATTTAAGTTGATAAGGCTTTAAGTTGTCAAAAAAGTATCCGGAAACACTTTTAAGTAATTTTTAAGGTCATGTAAATATTTCTTTAAGAGCTACCAAGTTGAAGTTTGTCCAATTGCTGTTCGCATTATAATGTGTTACACTTGGCTATAATTTAATTAGAGGGTACTCAGGGGTTAATGCTTTATAATGCAACAGCTAACTTGTCCAAGTTCAGTATCAAGTGGCCGATACAAGTACATTTTGGGATTCAGAAAAATATCATTAGCAGAACCAGAACACTCCCACCTGTAGTACGGTATGTCTAAGGTGATGTGTCAGAATCAGTCTACAGGAAAATCTAAGTCATATGTTAAAAGAAATTGGTGTTATTTTGCGGAAGTCAGCTATGAAGCAAAGCATTGACCTAATATTAATAGCTACGAAATTGAATTTCTAACCTGCACATATCCTTCCCATTTCGGCAGTGCCAACTCGCTGAACTTCCATTGGTCCCCCTGGAAGTCTGACCTGCTGAAAATGACCTCCTCAAGGGTGTTGTTCCCGCGCTGTTTCACGTACACGTTGAGAGTGCCGACTTGTGTGCCGTACATGTGGTAGTTAAAGTTCAGACAGATGTTGTTCTCCGTGTTTAGCGGTGCGCTGATGAGCCGAGCCGTGTCACCTGCGGTACCACCACTGGCCTCAACGTACATGTACTTCCCTATGGGGGTGACAGGGATTACGTTGTCAAGAACTTTATTGCGAAATATGTTGTATTTTGCTTGCTATTCATCATGGAAATTTCAGAAAATGGCAAAATGCACTGGTAGCAATGCAGCAATATAGCTGGGTAAATGATAAATATAAGTGTATTATTTTGATTGAGGTTAATTCAACATGCCCTTTTTGTACTCGAAATACTGATGTTATTCTCCCTGTCATTGAACTTTAACCACCTAACCACTTCTCAGGAATCCACTGTTGGGTTTAGTCACTACAGGATCACCAAATTCTGGATACAGTGTCGCCTCCGAGAACGAGATCCACTTATCAACCTCTATCTGTAACACTGGACTACGGTTTCATAACAAACTTCTTTGGCTGTTCTTCCTTGTAAATCAAGCTACTTTTTCTACTCGCTGGCCGTTTTATTTGTCGATATTCTATCTTTTATAACGTCTTCAATTTAATCGATGTCAACGTCAAACCTCTGCAAGACTAAGCTCGTTATTTTACTGAATTAATGATGTTTATTGCATGTTTATGTCCGGGTGGTCTAAATTCACTTCGGTTGCCGTTGTACAGTTTTACGATATTATAAAGGCATGCTCAGAATTACATTGGAATCTAGAGAGGCAACCTTTTCAACCCTACAGGAAGTATGAAACGGCGCCTCCCGAAATAAGTTACTTTCTCCCCTACTATACTACTCTTATATAACCTAATATATTCACACATATTCATACGTTTCTCTCAATTTAGGAGTCACCTATACATGTTTTCAAGTTATATGATCAATTTCATATGTGCAACATACTAATGAATAATTAAGGGTTAATGACCCGCCCCGAGGTGTACATGGTGCCATAACACCTGGTCCTTTGCTATAACCACCGAATAAAACCACCGAGTGAGCGAAGCAAGCGAGGTGGTTTTATTCGGTGGTTATAGCAAAGGATCCGGACCAGGCGTTATGCCACCATGTACACCGAGGAACAGACGGGTCATTAACGTTATTATCATATAGCCTAACCAAACTTGCAAACTCCTGTATGACGCATAGATCCCTTGTTACTATACGTGTGAATTCCTTTGTCAAATTTCTGAAAATTCACATTTGTTCTTTAGTACACACATTTGTATTACAGATTGCATTTTGAAACCAGAATTTCCACAGAACATATACGAAACTTTGCAGTCTTTGGCTTTTTAGAACAACAAAACTCATTATCAATGTTAGCAGAAGGAGCCATTCTCCCCTTGCAGCCTGTACTTATTCCCTCTGCTCTGACATATGTTTTGCTCTTTTTGATTCGCCAATGCCTGCATATCCCTTACTTTCCTGTGTGTATAGCTCTTTCTGATTGGTCAGAATGAATAGACAACGGTGCCGTTGTCGATTTGAATCGACAACGGAAAAGTTGTCGATTCATTCTGACCAATCAGGAGGAGCGGGCTGGCCGAGATTTATGTGTTACGGCGTCATAACTAACGTGGAACGGGGCCTTCTGATTGGTCCGCGGCGCCTGGCTATATGATAATCAATGTCAAATCCTATCTTGACCGGATTTTAAGTGTTTTATTCAGTAAAAACCCAAAGCATATAGGATGTAGGCAACTTTGGAATATTTCTACCAGAGCAAGAAGAACACACCAGCAAATTAATACGAGGAGCGTTCAAAAATTAATGCCACTGGTTTTATAACAGGCTCAATTTGTCATCGAATAAGTTGAAATTTGGCGACAAGGTACAAGCATATATCCTCTTCAGATTGAGATATCTCAATTTGTTGTTCAGGTGAAGTGACTGAGTTGATTTCAAGATGACCACACCCTTGGTAGCCCGTCGGAAGCATGTAGAGGTTCAATTAACGCGCAATTGATAATGTCCTTGACTCACTTGTAGCTATTGTAAGAAACTGAAACTGCACTTATATCAAGTTGCATTTCTCGTTAAGCCACATGCCTATTTTCACTTTTGAAATCTAATCATTTTTTTTCGTTCCTGGGATGAAGTGAGGTTAAATAGCTGCCATCAGAATCGTGGATCAGGGGTCGGCTGATTGAAGTTTCCGTAGCCGACTTTGTTATTAACTGAGAGAAATCAAACTAAGCACACTTCTTGATCTTTAACCCTATCTAGACCAGGGGGGGGGGGGGGCTAAAAGTGCCTGCGCCACCTTTGACGTTGTATAACTGGCGAACGACGTGTGCTAGGACTACGAAACTTGGTGACTTTTCCTAGAATATTATAGGCAACAATTCTGCGGAAAAAATTTTGTTTGTGATTTTTCGTGTTGCCATGGCAACGGGTGCATTTCCCAAAATTTACTAATTTCAGTTTGAATTATGAGATGTCATAGTTTTATTGCTAGATCAAACTTGTTTATATCATTAACATCCAGTGCAATTTTGAATTACACAGTCATATGGGCCAGTGAGAGCCTGAAATAAAGAAATAATAATAATAATTACATTTCTAATTAGATATTCATAATTTATGCTAATTTGATGACGTCATGGGTCAAAATCCAAGATGGCGGACAATGTCATTTTCAACGATAAAAACAAAAAACACAATCACTTGATCGTTTTTAGTCCATTTCTATTCGGTTTTGGGGTTATATGTGGAAAAAGTCCTATTTTAGAAAATTCAAGCTTGTCGATCCAAGATGGCGGACAAATGACGTCATTTTCTGACGTCATATAGACGTCAGTGTCGTCGTCATTGGCAACAAAAGACTTGGCAGACTTAGACATCAATAAGATAACCTTTATAGTCATCGTTTTGTTCAATTCATTTTAGAATAGCGGAAATTTCATATTTTGACGATTTTAGCCCAAAATATGACATTATGACGTGATAATTACGTCATATTACGTCATAACGATACCAAAATTACAGAAAATGTAAAACTTTACTAGTACATCATCGTCACCAAATTTAGTGATCGTAGACCCAGCCGTTTTGAAATTACGAAGGGGGGGGGGGTCAGAAGAGCCCCAGGAATCCCAAAAAAACCTGGTCTAGATAGGGTTAAACAGTTGATAATTGTGCCAAGTTTCGTATCTTTTGGTTAATAGAAAAGCAGTCTACAGAAACCTTTAATAAATTAATCACGTATTTGGCTATTAATCAAACTGCCTGCAATATAGAAACTCGCTCCATTCTAGCAGCTGTAAAAGATGAACTATAGGGAGTTTAGACATGAAAATTGACATTTATTCTATGAGACATTTATCATTATACAGTTTTAAGTTACAATTTCAACTTTTTACAGTAGGTATGAGAGGGTCGGATCTTGAGGAACTAATCTTATGACAAGCTTCCAGGGGTGTGTTCATCTTGAAATCAACTCAGTTGCTCATAGAAATCTGAACAACAAATTTAGATATTCCAATCTCAAGAGGATATATGCTTGCACCTTGGTGCCAAATTTCAACTCATTCGATGAAAAAATGAGCCTGTTAAAACACCAGTGGCATTACGTTTTGAACGCCCGTCGTTTTTTTCCCTTACTCTACCTGTGGTATTGCGAAACGTGTTATCATGTAGCGGCCCAGTATTACTGGTGGGAGTGTGCTGACTCCCCCAGACCCAGTCCGTGTCGTCGCTCGTGTCTTGTGTGAAGCCGCAGCCCCCGGCTCCGTGCTGGAAATCACAGAGTGCCCACGGCTCTGGAAATATAAAAACAGAGGACAAAAAACATAATTGTTTTGCGATTTTGTATGTTTCTTTGTATGTATGAAATATCTCATTGAGGGTGTGGAAAAGCACCTATGTTGGGAATCAAAAGGTTAGTTACATACAATCTGAAAGAAAAAAGTTATCCCGTTATGTATTAGTAGTAGAGTCCATTCCAAGACACCATGAGGGTTTTTAGGCGATATTTGTAATAAGTCTGAATTATTTTGAATAAAAGAACATCTAAGCCACAATAATTATTTTTTTAAATTGACTAAGAAAATATTTAACTATTTGAATTCCTTTGAATATTTTTGAAAACATTTTGAAAGTAACTGTACAAAAATATCTTTATTTAGAATAATTGTGAAACCTCTGTGTGATTATTTCACATTTACAAATATTTACAAATATTTGTAAACTTCGCCAAATGGTAAGATTAGTTTATTTCCCCCATAAAAGTAAGCCCTATTATTGCATCTGTATATTTTTAGATTTCACTGCTGGGCACTGGTGGATCCTTTGTGGTGTGCCATTGTTGCATGGCACCCAACCATACTTTGCAAGGATGTGTGAATTGGTATCTTCCCAGCCCACTGACCCATTTACAAAAAATGGTAGAAAATGGTAGAAAATGGTAAATAATGGTAGAATGCTGTTATCATTATTTAGAAACCATTAGAAGTATCCAATTCCACACCATGAATATTTCCAAAGTTTTACAGGACCAGGGAAATATTTATAAAGTTGTAACAGTGTTCAAAATATTTGTGAAGTATCAAATGTCCCAGACATATGATTGCAAAACTTTAGAATCAATTCTAAACAATGGCAACAAACATCCGCACGGTGTCTTGGAATGGACTCTATACCGCTATATTGTTGATGAAATAGTTATGTCCAACACATCTTGTCATCATATAGAAGACAGAAAATCACAACGACCATTTTTCGTCATGACATTTGAGGGAAATTTATGTCATAAAATGCGTGTTGGATGTCATTTTAGCGACCACTAAGATATGTCGACAAGGGAAAAACGACGCATGGCCAAAATACTCTAAGTTGCTGGAGATAAACGATGTTGGCATGGACGAAGTATGACAGTAACATTTTGCGATACTTACCGCCCGAGGTGCTGGGTTCGGTGGAGGCGATGCTTGTGGCAGTTGGTCCCACTGTGGGTCTCTCTGGGCGGGTGGTATGATCCAGGCCTGGTGGGGAGGTGATCGTTGGTGTCTGAAAACAACGAATAGCAAAGTTCAACTTGAAAGAGTAAAGTGAAAAGTAATCGTCTTGCATGACCATAACGTTTCCTGTCCTTTCTGGACGCTAATGGCAACGAGGAAGAGGCCGCCTACGCTGTGAGGTATCCGACCTTAGACGTGCACGTTTTGAAAGTTGGACGTCTCCTCAAAACATAACATGGTGTTTTAACCCTTCCTGCTATGCTATAACTTGCTGCTAAGCCAGGTTCTATACATAGATACTAACTGATCGATTCTTTTGAAAAGCCATGTTCTAACATAATACCGGACATACAGTTGTTCGAAAGCAGCATAAATGCGACATGCGACATGTAGTTACATTTTCTTCTCGTTAAATACCTGTCCATCAGATCCGGGCGGACCGGGAGGGCCTGGTGGACCAGAGGGACCGGGAGGTCCGGGTGGGCCCTGCGGACCGTTCAGTCCAGCAGATCCAGCCAGGCATCCTGTTCAATAGACGGCAATCGATTTGCCCTTTCATAATCAACCGAAAACTATGATCTTGCTTTGGTATGATCTCCATGTTCATTCACCGAATAGTCATTATTTAAGCGACCAGATCAGAATTTGGAAACGATAAGACGTTTAGGTAGCATCCACTGCCTTTCGTCATTGACACAGATAAAAGCTTCTTGGAATGCAGGTTTTATACCTTAACTATGAACTACCTGTTTATTATTATCCCAAAAGCCCAAGTATAGTTGGTTTATCCATCTAGCTCTATAAATGAAGAGCTATACTCCAACTAAAAAATAACCATAAGAGGGTGAATAGAAAAGAAGAAAAGCATTCCTACCCCCAAGAGTCATCGGTAATGTAATCTTGTTTGCAAATTGTTCAGTGTTGCGCACAGATCGCTTAGCTCGGCGATGCACTTCAGCTCCGTACATAAAGGTGGCGCTTTTGCCCCGTCCAGCTCCACTCACGTCTTCCTGAGCGTTCGGGCCTTGAGGACTGACCTGTTGGGCGACATTAGATATACCTAATTGACTCCGTATCAAGCTAATGTGTTTAGAAACTTGTCAGTAAAGCTGAAGTCTAACTAACTAAGCTGACTAACAGGTCCAACTCGGCCAAACGAGCAATGTGAACTCGTCCACCTGTAGCTCTGACCTGCAGGTCCAGACAAAAGGCCGTAGGGGTGAAGTTTTCTTCTCATTACACAGACGCACAAACGGCTGGTAAATTTGTACGTCTGCTTGTCAAGGCGCCATGATTATAAATTCTTTAAGTCTGATACCATTTGTTAAGACTTCCAAAATACGAAGTTGCACTGATGTCTGTTGTATGATAATGTCGAGTTTATATCAATCATTTGCAAAACACGTTAAACATTTTTATCCATCTATTTTTTCATTTATTTCTGAATCTATAGCAATCTGAAATAATACACAACATTCTTTCCTTACCAGAAGTACAATTTATCTTACTCTTCACCTGATTTCTAAATTTGGAGGGGGGGTAGGGGCAACAGCGGAACAGGAAACTGTGTACAGTTCATTACATGCATATATAATGCGCCAGAAGTCATGATCTGGGCTTTTCTCACATTGTTAAGATAAAGTGTAGGGGTATAAATTGTACATTACGCAGTATACACAGCATTGAAGTCATTGTACTGTCGTCCTAACTCACTACCCGGAACTATCGGTCCGAAAATGTAACTGACAGGAGTTCGTCAAATAGTGAGAGCATGAAATGTTGGCATGTGTACAAAATAGTCTTACCTGCAAGTCCAGGTGTTCTCTCCACTGTCGTATCTCCTGCATCTGCGATTCCATTTCCTTCAGGTGCGTTACCGTTTCCTTCAGGTGAATTTCCGTTTCCATCAGGTGCGAAAGCTGGGCTTCCATGTCCATCTGCGACTTCATCTCGCCCAGTTCCGCCCCCTGCCTCACCATTACAAACATGGTGACGAAGCTCACAATGACGGCCGTGGCAGTTCCAATCGCTGTACCCAGGCCATTAGATGCCCCTTTACCCCGCACGGCTTCTAGCTTGGGGTAACGTATGTCGTACAGATTTTCGGAACCCATTTTTAGATGTTTCAGCCCGAAAATGTAAGTGCACGTCGATCTACAGGCAGACCCCTACCTGCACAGAGACCCTACCGCAACTGACTGGCTTTAAAGATATGATGTAACTTAAAATCCAACAGTTCTGTTCCCTTATTGGTTAGAAACATCGCAGGACATCCATTTCCTCATACGTCATTCATATTTTTAGCGATGCGGGGAGATTCGGAGAACTTCGTAGACCGTAGGACCGAACCGAAGTTTGGCAAAGGGTGCCGATTGGTCCCCGATAATTCCCGACTGCCGATTCGTAGTTACTCGGCACAAGGAAGAAATACCGATCTAATTGCTGTGGCAAGTGCCTGAGGGTCGGTTTGTATTAGTGGATAAAAGATTAAATCAATACGTTAGTGTATTAGATTCTATATATACTATACAGGATCTTTCTTTTAAAATATGTGATGCATGGAAACGGATTTTGTTGTGTTGTTAGTTTGTTTTTTTCCTGTCAACAATTACTGGGGTCACTGGAGCCAGCGAGAGGTCATGTTTTGTCTGTTCATGTTACTGACGGAGTTTCACACTTGGTTTGCTTAATGAGTAGTATGAGTTAACAGTGAACAGTGAGCGGACATGGTTAAACATAGCACTGTCTCTGTCTAGAGTTCCTCCTCTGAGCACGCCGTAATTCAGAGGCCGTCGCGGTCATGCACGACACACGACGAGTACAAGCCGAAGTTTCGCGACTGAGACTGACGATTCCCGACCGCCTTGCTTTAAAGGGTCACTGGGCAAAATGTAGCATTTCCAGTGTGATTATTGTGGCATACGCCCGGGGCTCAGTTTGTCCTCCAATACCTAAAGATTATATCATATCATTGAAATCACTTGTCCTTGTGAGGTTAAAATCTTGATGTGATGCTGGTTTGGTATTTACAACGATAAAGTAGAAAATGTACACGGTTAGTGCAGTTTGGTTTTGACTCTTAACAACAACATTAGCTACCCTGACCTCTGATAACCCATATACAAGGACGACCGGTTTTACAGACGCGGTGTGTACAGACTTGTTACAGTCGCGCTGGAGTGTTTTGTTTATATAGAAATCACTGATGCATGAAACGACCAAAATACATCTTAAATGTCCTTATATTTTAAGGTACAGTCAAAATACGTCTAAGATCAACGATGTGAGCAAGTACAAAACCGACCAGCACGATTTGGGACAAGAAAGCGTCAGAATTTCCTTTTTTTTCCGATTCTCTTCAGTACAAACTGGTGGGTCTTTTGTGAGAAGCTCTGAGACAGACAAAATTTCCTGTACTTGGCAGGGTTGTGTGAATTGCACACTCCCAAGACCACTGACCGAGTTTCATCACTTTGTTTCAATGTTCGAACATATGATCACATGTGATCACAAATGATGAATATATGTCGGAACAGTTTAGAAACTATCAGAAAAAAATGACTTTGATGTTAGAAATGTTTCTAACATGTTTCAATACTGTAGAAAACATTTAGAACATCACAATGATGTTATAAACAGTTCTAAACAGTTACTTATCACAATTAGAATGTTATAAAGATTTCCAAAATGTTAGAACAAAAGGCAAGAAACAACCTCTTGGCAATGTGGAATTGACTCTACTGGTTTATTTTGCTCATTATGTAAGTTACAAACTGACAGGAAGGTTTGGAGAACGATGGCGGCCTGCCTCAGCGAAGCCTGATATGCGGCGAGAATGATGATAATGATGAATTTAGAAAACTCAAACGAACTTTTATACTAATGAGACAATAAATGGAAGAGTTATAGCTACATTAATAATTCATTTCTAATACTCCTCTACAGACGAAGTAAACTAAACTAAGGAAAGGAACACTAGTCGCACTAATAAAGGTGAACAACAAACAAAGGACAAAACAGGAGACATAAATATTTACAAACTGGCATCATACTGGTATGAAAGTGTAACCTCTTTAGCTGACTCTATGTGAAAGAGCCTCCTTGGAGACTTCAGTCTGAATTTTAGACTGCCAAGTTCGATTAAATAAAGTTTGATTTGATTTGATTTGAACAGTGCTTGATTTTACCAGTATTCATGGGGGAAGTGCTAATTTGTGATATTCAACAAGGTTCTATCATAGGTCTATGACCAGTGCGGAATCCCTCTCCCGGCATTAGAGAACTTTAGCCCATGTTGAAAATCAGCTCTTCCGCAAAAATATAAAAGCCAGCTACAAGTCTGCAAGGGAGGCTGGTAAATAAGGCTTAGTCTGTTTGGGTCTTTTCTGATGGACTACAGTTCTCTCAGTGCCACGGTTTCTTTGGCTGATCTTCCTTGAGATGGCAAGGCTCTTTGGAAACCTGCCTCAAGAAATTGTATTAGTAAAACTGGTATGAATTTAGAAAAAGACACATTATAGTAAAAATGACCTGTAGAGATTTTAAAGGTGGTTGGGTGAAGTGGGGCTCCCCTTTAGTAGAGAGTGGCCATGTGTCTTGCCAAACTTCCCTTCCTATGCGTGCAGTAGTCACACAGCTCACATTTGTACGGCTTGTTTCCTGAGTGTATCTTCATATGCCTGTGTGTCCTGAACCCACACTCCCCACACAGGTAAGGTCTCTCACCAGTGTGCTCTTCTATGTGTCTAGTCAGGCACCCTTTCCACGCCGTGCAGAAGTCACACTGGTCACACTTGTAGGGCTTGTTTCCTGAGTGTATCTTCATATGCCTGTGCAGGTTGGACTTGGTCGTCCTGTACCCACACTCCCCACACAGGTAGGGTCTCTCACCAGTGTGCTCTTCTATGTGTCTAGTCAGGCACCCTTTCCACGCCGTGCAGAAGTCACACTGGTCACACTTGTAGGGCTTCTCTCCTGTGTGTACCCTCATGTGTCTTGTGAGGTAGGCCTGGCTTACTGTAGTGTAGCCACACTCCTTACAGGTGTAGGGTTTAACGCCGGTGTGTTTTGTCCTGTGTATGTCCAAGTCGTTTTTCCTAGACAAGTAGTAGTCACACTGGTCACACTTGTAAGGCTCACTTGTGTGTATCTTCATGTGTTGGGAGAGACAGAACTTTTCGGCTGTCCTGAACCCGCACTCCCCACACATGTAGGGTTTCTCACTAGTGTGCTTTGCCATGTGTGTTGTTAGACTGTCCCTTCGACCTGTATAATAATCACACTGGTCACACTTGTACAGTTTCTCTCCATGTTTTGCCATGTGTGCCTTAAGATTCGCTTTCTGTGCTGCAGAAAAGTCACACTGGTCACACTTGTAGGGTTTCTCCTCAGCTGACAGATGTTTGAACATGTGTTGCTTGAGGTGGTCCTTACGGACTGCTCAATAGTCGCACTTATCACACTTGTATGGTCTTTCTCCTGTGTGTACAGCCATGTGGTTGCTAAGGCGACCCGAGTCAGCCGTACTGTACTCACACAGGGAGCAGGCGAGTTTCTCACTGGTGTGTTTGGTCTTGTGTCGAGCCAAGTAAACCTTCCTGCTGGCTGTGTAGTCGCACTGGTCACACTTGTACGGCTTCTCCGCAGTGTGGGTTTGCTTGTGGAGCTGTAGCCTGTGTTTGCTGGCCGAGCTGAACCCGCACACTTCACACACAAAGGATTTCTCGCCGGTGTGCTTGACCATATGTGTTGTCAAACGGTTCCTCCAACCTGTAGCATAATCACACTGGTCACACTTGTACGATTTTTTCCCACCATGTTTTACCATGTGTGCTTTAAGATGCTCTTTCTGAGCAGAGGAGTAGTCACACTGGTCACACTTGTAGGGCTTCTGCTCTGCTGGAAGGTGTCGAAACATGTGTCGCTTCAGATATTCTTTACGGCTTGCTGAATAGTCACACTTATCGCACTTGTACGGTTTCTCTCCCGTATGCAAAGCTGTATGGTTGCTAAGGTCGCCTGAGTTAGGCTTCTCACTTGTTGCAAAGTCGTGCTCACCAGAAATCTGACATTTTTCATATTCCATTTCCTGGTCAAAGTAAGGTTTTGGCACCTGGGGAAAGTTAGCCTGACTGCTAACAATGTTTGCTGGTAGTTCTTCAGTCCTCTCAGCCTTCACACGTTGTTGCCTGCCAAGCAGAACCTCAGTGGGAGACACGAAACCAACCAGAACTTCAGTGGGAGATCCGTAACTGGATGATGCCATCCTGCTCTGTAGGGGGTGCAGCATTATGTTAGTTTCCCTTCTTTAATATATATTATTCTTAAGAGGTTAAATGAGTCAGACGTAGACACATAATCTTTCATCAGAATAATTACTTGACTACAGACTAGATAGTTGTGTATAGATCTCATATTGGGTTAACCAACATACTAAGGTGCTTGTACGCTCTCGCTTCGCGAAATTGGCACCCATAATCTTGCTGGATCAAGGTCAACGCCAGGTCACCGCCAAGAGTGTGCAAACGCCGACCATTTGGAAAAAGCAGAGAGAGATGACCACACGGGAAGGAAGCACAAGGAGAGGACGAGAGAGTAGGCAAGCACATGAGACCAGAAACCGACAAAACGGAGTGGTTAAACTTAAACAGTATGATAAATTATAACAACAAATCGGACTCGAATTGGTAGCCTTGGATGGCTTAAACACTGTTTGTAAACCACGTTGCGAAAAAAAAATTATCTGTCTCCGGAATCTCAAATAATAATGCCCCCCTCCCCACACACCAACCCGACCGAACACTGCACTATACACGTGACTAAATTCCCGGTTTTGTGCGGACCCAGAAGGATCGGGACTATTCAGGGTTAAAAAGGAAGCATTCCGTAACCCACCTTGCTTGTCGTGACCTAACGTAGCGATCTAGTTCAAGTGTAATCTCTAAATTTCCTTGGAACTTCTGAGAAAATACCTCTGTGAGGAACTTCCGGAGGACGAGGGTCAACAGTTAGGGTCAAAGGTCATCTCGCATCACCACCTGATTATCACAATATGGTCAATGTACCAAGTTTGAGGTTACCAGTAAGACCGGTAGAGGAAAATCGATCGTGGCTCTATTGGTTGTACATCATTTTTCAAAACTTCGGCGCTATTTTCACCGTAACACGTGTTGGGCAGCATTGGCAAGATGGCCACGCGTATGCGACATGTTTTGCCAGATATATGAGGGAGCTAGCTTGTGTAATAGCATGTTTGATTTTGCTGAATTATTTGGTGAGGAATATGTGTAATTCGATCGGGGAGGGGAAGAGGTTGACTGTCACTGACATACCTCCGCTGCTGTCAGACGCTAGTTCAACCTATATCCGTTGTATGTAGAAAACAGGGTATTTAGGACTCATTTAGGTATATCAAGTCGACCGACAGATGGTGTCTTTAAATTGCAATAATTTCAATACTGTACGAGTAGTTACATCCATGTTAACTCACTACAGACATTAGCAATAGCACAAAGTTATCACCATTGTGGTTTAATCTTCATGGACACAGCCTTCATGGAGTACCACCTGCCCCCGCTAGGTGGCGCACTACAGACATTAGCAATAGACAAGTTCGACGTTATCACCCCTGTGGTTTGATTTTCATGGACACCATCCTGATTGGATGTAAACATTGCTTTGTTTTCTTTGGTGTTATATTTAATTTGTACGTGGATTTCTACAGCTGGATAAAAACGGAGATTTACTTCCGGAAGCTCCGTTTTCATCCAGTTGTAGCGACTGAATTGTACTTGAATGTCATAACTATTGTTTTGAGGTACTGTGGATGTGGGGAATAGTGTTACCATGTTTGAATTTTGACTACTGATGGGGGGGGGGGGGGTATCGGCCGTGCGTGACTTTCAAAACGATATATTGTCCCTACTGTTACTACTTCATAATGTTACAGTTGTTATGTTCTTACTCTGTTGTGGATTCAGAGATTTGAGTACTATGCTAGAATTGTCCAAACATGTCAGAGTATGCTACGTTCAATAGTCCAGTGATATTCTCCCAGGCAGAGGTTGGGTCGAGGGGATTAGATCGTAGCGGTCGGGATCAGCGAGCCGGGTAAAAACCGCGGCCACTACAATCTAATCCCCGCGACCCAACCTCTGCCCTGGAGAATACCACAGTATTAGCTCAGACTGTATTGTACGATCCTTGTCAATCATTGCAGCATCTTTTTGTTGTTGTTGATGCAGTCCAAGTTTGGGTCACCAGGCATTATTAGGGTAGGGCCTTTAAAATGCAGTTTTTTTTTTTTATTCCTTGTACTTGTGATGATGTTGGTGGCTTTTGCTAGATGTGATTATGATACTTCATGGCATTTTCAAGTGTCCTACAGAAGTGGCTTTCATATTTCCTTCTCAAATTATGAATTTCTTATATTGTCATTTTTCAACTTTTAGCTACCATACTGTCTGTAAGTCTCGGTTGTCCTATGGATGTCGTGCCACAATGGCGCCTCCTGGCGGTTACAGTGATTCTGCAGCTCCCTGAGATTTTTGTTGCTCTAGTACTACTTTGGGTCGTTAGGGTAGGGCCTTAACCCCGATTGAAAGTTCTGGCCGCACATTTACCTGCTTCCCGGATCGAACAGAGCAGAGGAACTAAATTCGTTATCGTTTTCTATCCCTTTGAAGATTACATGTATGCCCCAACTCACTAGAGTGTGTATCGGAATACGCTGAGACTGGCCGAAGCCCATCAGTTACCATGCATGTACATGTGGCCTAAACTTTAAGAAGTGTAAGTCGATAGCTTACCAGGTACCAGTAAAAGCCAGTTAATTGTACGTCAGATAACCGCACACTTCGGTAAATTGCACGAAATCCCAAAATCCCAAACCGACTCCCATTCACTTTATTGTTAGTGACTTCGCTTATTTGCACGACGAAAAGCCACCAGTGCCGGATAATTGCACGAAAATTAGTCAAACGCCGTCGACAATTTGACTGAAAATGCTGCTAAAATTGGCATATGCGGTACAATTTGGCCGATAACTGCCTGTGTTCATTTGCAATCCCAACAACGAAATTGTTATTAGTAGCAAAATAAAGCGACATTGTGGGCGGGTCCCGGGCGAGTCGGCACCATGAATAGACGCCCGGCCGCTAAAGGCCGTTAAAGTTGGCATTACGATTTGTTCTCTATCCGTCCATTGTCTAATTACTGTAATTGCATTTAAGGTCGCTGGGAAATTCTTTCGCGTTCGGGAGAAAATGTTTGCAGTAGTTTTAAGAGCGAATGTCTGTAAGGGTCAAACAATGGTGGCACAGGTCAAAAAATAGATTTGGCTCATTTTTTGCACAGTGATAGTACTTGGTACACAACCCCTCAAAATAGCTTTCTTTCTTCTCAGAACCCCTCGTTGCCATGGCAACATGTTTTTTAAGTTTGGGGGCCATTTTGCCGGATTTGGGCATGTCAAAAACGGATTAATCCACTCTGAACTTTCAAACATTCTGCTAGTTTTACTGCTAAGCATGATGTATGACTACAGTCTTGAACATGTTTGCATCCCCACAATATGACTCTTGAAGACTTAGCTTATACAATGTATATACATATTTGGAACGAATATCATAAATCTCTGTGCATCTTTCTTTTCACGGCAGCAGTTATGAGAAAACATGCGTTTTTCCAGTTCTGCTATTCAATGGACCATACTCGTTTTTAGCAAGGGCAAG
>NC_049981.1:32978389-32980265 GCF_000003815.2 Branchiostoma floridae
GTACTCTTGAAGTTTGCCTGAAATGCCAACTCCTGGCGGCGATTGATGTTTGTCTGCTAGTCTGTCTCACAGTGTGGAAATTAGCTTGACAGGCTAACGTCAAAATACGGCAGAGGATGATGAAGGTCAGCATCTTGACCTAACTTTGTTCGAATCTATCAACAGTAAAGATCAAAATGAAGCAACGAATGACGTTTATCTACGTCTTCCTTTTTGGGAGACACATATAAGCTTGCGATTTGGCAAGGAAATTGAAATTGTACGAACTAACATTCCTAAATCTGATTTGCGATCACCAATAATTGATTGCCTTTGGAAGTCCATATTTGTGGCAAAAATTCAAGAATACTGAAGTTCATGTCCTTGCTGAAAATGAGTGTGTTAGCAGAAGTTGAAAATGCACATGTTTTTCACATTACTGTGAAAGAAAGATGCACAGAGATTTAAGATATTTGTTCCAATGTAGAAATAAGTCGCCATATTGTGGGGATGCAAACATGTTCAAGACTGTAGTCACACGTCATGCTTAGCTTTAAAACTAGCAGAATGTTTGAAAGTTCAGAGTGGATTAATCTGACATTAAACATAAATATGACTTTGTGTAGAATATAATCCCTACAAATGTTTTTTTTTCCATGGTGATAGCACATTGCTTCATCGGTTCTATAAAAACAAAGACTGTGTATCACTGTTGTCAAGAACATGATTTGTGGAAAAGTCAGTGGAATACGACCTACTTTCAGGGACATATACATTCACTGTTAGAATACCCAAACTCGAACTGTCCAAACTAGCATTTGATAGACAATACATTCGTTTGTATTCCTTGTTAATTTCAATTTCAGAACAAATTTACTTTGCAACTTATGACAGTTCAAAGAGAGCACAAAATGATATATCATCAAAACCATGAAAATTGACCCACTTTAACGGACAATTGCTTAGCAACAAAACAAGAACCCAAACTTTACAAGCATGACCTTGAGAAACAATATCTTGGTTTACATTTCAGGTAAATTCTAGTTACAGAACAATTTTGGCTTGTGAGTTATGATTGTTCGAAGATGATGCAAAATAATGTATTTTATCAAAATCATAAAAAATGACCCACTTCAAAGGACAATTACGTAGCAACGAAACAAGAACCCGAACTTTACAAACATGCATTTGATAAACAATACATTGGTTTATAATCCATGTGAATTTTAATTGCAGAGCAACTTTGGTATGGGACTTATGATTGTTTAAAGAGAGCACAAAATGACATATTATCAAAATCATGAAATTTGACCCACTTCGACGGACGATTGCATAGCAACAAAACAAGAACCCAAACTTTGCTAGCATTCATCTGATAGCCCTGTAGTAGGTTATTATTTGTAGTAAATTGCAAGCGAAAATACTTTATACTTATGGACTTTCAGTGCTTTGAAGTTGGGCAAAATTTCAGATTCTTTACAACCTGAAAACAGTGTATTGTATTCAGGCTGCCCAGGGCCTTAGAATTTACAGGAGATTAACTTTACTGCTATTTCATACAAGTTTAGGCATTGCTCTGATCAGCATATTCTGCCTTTGTTGTTTAGTTAAAGCATTGTCCAGTGATAGTGCCCTTAAGTTGGCCAATTTTCATGTTTTTGAAATGCTCAAATCCGGCAAAATGGCCCCCAAACTTCTTTGGCCTGTTGCCACGGCAACGAGGGGTTCTGAGAAGAAAGAAAGCTATTTTGAGGGGTTGTGTACCAAGTACTATCACTGTGCAAAAAATGAGCCAAATCTATTTTTTGACCGGTGCCACCATTGTTTGACCCTTACAGACATTCGCTCTTAAGTTCTTGGCAGCCAGTCGCAAACCACACAGAGACTCGGGTCCTAC
>NC_049981.1:32986559-32987659 GCF_000003815.2 Branchiostoma floridae
CAGTAGGCCTTCGTACATTCTATATCGACATTCAAAACCATAAAATGAAGGTAGCAAAAACCCACCGAACTGTTTCCCACTTACGATTGCAGACGACTCCAGCATCTTCTCCATGTGCACAGTCATGGTGACCCCATCCCCTGTGGCTGCAGTTGTGCACACTTGACTCACTCCCGCTGCAGTCGACTTCCTCCAGCCAGATCGGCCCGGTTCCCTGTCCAAAAGAGGCTTCAGATGTGGCCTGCACAGCCCCAGGGAACCCCAGCTGACGGCACGCCACCTCGGCGTCATCCAGGCTCCAACCGTCGTCACAGACCGTCCCCCATTGTCCGTTATAGAAGACTTCTACTCTGCCATCGTGGTCCTCAGATCCACCGACCAGCCGGATACTCTCTAAAGACACGAAAAGAATCAGGATTCGGGCACCTAGTCATTATTTCCGCAAACAATGTTATGTTTTCAGTGATGTGGATCTTACATTAGTTTACATTGACATGATTTTACATTGACATGATAAGAAGGTACCAAAGGACATCCTGCTCAGACTGTACAAAACCATCACCAGACCTGGTCTGGAGTATGCTGACATCGTCTGGGCTGGACTCACCAAGCGCGACGAAACGAAACTGGAATCAGTTCAATACCAAACTGCCAGACTGATCAGCGGACAACATGGACTCCCGTACCCGTCATACAAATCCCTGTACACCCAGCTATCCCTTCCATCGCTGCAGTTTCGACGACAATTCCACACCGCTGTCACCCTGAACAAGCTCCTCAACGGTCACTGCCCTCCACACCTCCAAACCCTGATACCCAGAATCCGTGCATCTGCTACTGAGTCACGTTACTCCCTCAGGCACAGCGACCACCTGACATTTTACATCTGAACTCATTAAGTCCACCAGAGGCCAGAAAATATTCATCTACAGAGCAACAGCACTCTGGAACACTCTCCCTACTGCTACTCGCACTAGCGACTCTTACCAATGGTCAATAAGTCATACACGTGTATACAGACCCTGACCCCTCATTGCAAATATTGTTGTCGATGATATGATGTTATATACTCCATCTATAGATGATATGTAAGTTATCCT
>NC_049981.1:32987759-32996970 GCF_000003815.2 Branchiostoma floridae
TCAGTGTCACTGATCTAACCGTATCTAGTACGTATCTACCCTCTGGATACGTAGTATATAGCCCAGTGTACTTTAATACCATAATGTTGGCAGTCACATTTGTCCCAGCTTTTGTCTGGACCCTGATATGCAATGGGTTGACCCGTAATCATTGACGTGTCACACTGCACAGTGCGCTCGATCGTATACAGTATACGGTCCAACTATGTAACTTCGCATTATTGCACACGCACGAAATTCGCTGACAAATTGGGTGTGCAATTACTTCTACTGACTGTAATTTGTATGTTACTTACATTCAGGCACTGTGAGTTTTTTGGAAACCTGCCATTTATTCCAAAGGAGCAACAGAGTTCAACGCCACCAATATCTATGCTGTTATATATATGTATAATGTTCTGCATAAATTTGTGGGTAACGCAAATACATGATTGCAAACCACACATTGATATGTACCTCTTGGCTAAATCTTGCACCCTATCTATACATGACACAAATTAAACTAAATGGAATATAGCATAGAATACATTAGTCGTGCTGTTCTAGCTATATGCTTGTTAAACAAATTTCAGTAAAGTAGTCTGATAATGAGATGCTACATAGAACTCGAGGAGCACTACAGTTTTTATCAAACTACCAATTCGACAAGTCCAAGACTCAGACCTCTTGTGGAATTTAAGTGGTCAGAAAGGTTGAACAAATTGGTAACCACACAGAGTATGGTATACAAAATAATTGTCTTAATCTTGGTTCTTTCACATTTCTTCTTGGCATTCTAATTGTCATTAATATTCATTTTTCGACATTTATTTGCAATGTACGGCATATATTTTCTCCTTTTATAGCTCATTTTTAAGTTTTACAGTACGGTTGAAAACTTTTTTCTTTGGAAACGGTCGGAAATTGATGCGCGCGCGGATGTCATTCATTTAATCAAATCAACATGGCCTAAATCAAAACTTAATGACATTTTCATAACGCTAGTCTGTTAATTTCACCATGGTCTATATTGACTAAAGTAGGTAAATATACAATGAGTAAATCTGTTAATAGAAAGAGCGCTCACATGCAGGTATCTATGCTTTAACTATCTAACTACAGTACATACAACTACATTGGTTAAGAGCAACCACATCTATCTGATCGTTACTCGGTTAATTGGAAGTTCGTACTAGATATAATCGCCGCCTTTATACGTGTCTTATAAATAGCGACAATACCTCATTATGATCGCATATTGATTAATTCTGACCGATCTAAATCAGCGATAGACACAAGAAAATAAGGGATATGCAGGCATTGGCCAATCAAAAGGAGCGAAACACATGCCAGAGCAGAGGGAATAAGTACAGACTGCAAGGGAGAATGGCTCCTAACATTGATAATCAGTTTTGTTGTTCTATAAAGTCAAAGACTGCATCTGGGAGTCTACTCATAGTTACAGCCGGCGGAAAGTGAGATGGAGTGTTGTCTTTATAAACAAAATTTAATGGAGCATTATATTTCTGAGAATGCAGTCTTGGAGCTATTCTCGTGTATTATGACTGAGTATACACTTAAGACAATAGCCCCAAGACTGCATTTCCGATCTGTAAACACAACAGCTAACCCATCAGGGTCGATTCGTGGTGAGAGATCCAACTACTGCAATCCAACTACCTCACGTTTTGCGACATTTCTTTTGTTTTATTTATGAAGGTCGAAATGGAAATTTTAAAAGAAAAAAAAAGAAGGCAGCTTGGAGTCACTTGAAATCCAATGTGATACAGCAGGTGGTAGTCTACAAAGATACCACTCAGACTGGACATTTGGGATATTTTTAGAAACCTGCACTTTATTCCAAAGAAGCAATAGAATCCAACGCCACCAATTATTGTACGATAATTGTAGATGTATGAACCATGTACCGACTAACACCAAATGTATACAAATATGAAGATTAAAACATATACCATTCGTTATTGTATATTGGGCCCTAACATACGAACAGAACATAATAAACAAAATTTAATGCAAATTCCAGTTGGTGAAAAAAGACAGAAAAATGTCTAAAAATGAAGATCTAGTCATGTACCGTATAGTTAAGTACAAATGATATAGCAGTATACACCAAAAGGCACCATTTAAAATTGAATAGTGGAGTTCAGACAATCTCCCAATATATTTGGACAGTAAAACTATACTAAGAATAACAATTTCAAACAGAGATATCCTATTAGAAATTTTTTTTTTCAAACAGAGATATATCCTATAATAGAATAATTCTCACCTTCACGTAAAGACACATTATACATTAGAAGAAGATAAGAAAGTAACATGAAACTATGCACTTTTTAATCTAATGGTAAAACGTATTCGACGAATTTAACTTATAAAGATAGTATCCCTTTTCTGAAAAAAAAAATACATAAAGTTTTCTAATCCGTCAACTACAGTATGGAAATCGCCACCAAACTATTTGAGTACTTGACCGTTAAATTGCAAATCTTCCATGCTTTCACCATAGGCAAAGAATTCGCCGGCCTTGTCATTTCAAACCATGCAGAAAAAGATGTGTTGAGAGACGAAATTACATGCTTGTGCTCCTGATAAGATTCCGCTTCTATAATGTGCGACATATGTAATTAACTAACCTCACAATCTTCTGTCTAACTAGAATTAAAAGTAAAACAAAGTGTACTGACAGGTATATGTGCTGAGCAGTTTTTCGTAACGCAATGATCGTTTCACGATGACAAGCGTCAGTAGTGTTAGAAATGAAACCTGGTTACAGGAATTATCTTTGTCAGGTTTAACTACAACACGTACGAAGCAGTCCGCTACATGATCATGGCAGCTTAACCCTCAAACCACCGTATGGGGTTAAAACTGACCCCAGGCGTATATCAACGTGTGCCATTATGTCATTTCTGGTCGAAAACAAATTTCCTTTCAGGAGTTTGTTTGTATATCTGTCCTATAACTTCTTATACGTTTTTGCCGAGATTGACTTATTGTTGATTAAGTTCTCCTCGAAAGTTTATGCATGGTCCAGTGGGGTCAAAACTGACCCCAGCATTTTTTAAACAAACTTTTGCGACCCACACCTAAACTACTTATTGTAGGATCACGAAATTTTTAGAAAATGATGTACATGTAAACAAAAATTATTATAGCAACTTTTGTGCCATTATCATGTCATATGACGACATTATGACGTCATCTAGGTAATATCGGCCGCCATCTTTGATTTTGTCTGATGACGTCATCAAATTAGCATAAATTACGAATATTGAGTCCAAATTTATGTTGAATTTAATAAGATGTGATAAACAATTGTTATTTGCCAAGAAAACCTTAAAACTTAAATGTTTAGTACAAAATTTGAAAATTTCGTGATAAATATGTCTGTCAGAATTCCGTTGCCATGGCAACATAAAAAATGATGAACATACTTTGTTCACTGAAAATGTTTGCTATCAACATTTTCTAAAAAAAATCCTAAGTTTGGTGCCCCTAGCATAAGACATCAAGGCGCTATATGGCATTGAAGCTGGTACAGGCATCAAAAACCTCCTTCCCGGTCTGAATAGCGTTGGTGCAAAATGTGGTCCTCATGATCCTTTGCATAAATTATGATAATGAGCTAGAAGTATTCTCACCTAATCATGTCAGACTGTCCCAAATAGATTAATGAAACTATTACATATATACAAATCACAAAAAGATTCACACAAAAAACTGTATTTGTACAAAACGTTTTGGGGTCAGTTTTGACCCCATACGGTAATCTACGTCACAAAAAAGCTACGGTGGTTTGAGGGTTAATGTTGACCCTATGCAGATAGCAACACCCACAGTAACTTGAAATAGCCAAACCATGCAATTTGTCCATTACGTCACAACAATAATCATAGTTAACCGAAATATTAATTCGTTGAATCACTTTTGCGACCGATAAACATCAAAATATTGTAATCTAGTTTTCTTGAAGTTACTGTTCCTCAAGAAAGCTGACATGTAAATGTTGTTAGAAATGGGTGTAGCAAGATTCAGCAGAAAATGCTCTAAGCTGCTCTGGTTAGGGCCTGATTTTCATAGTCACAGACTTCAGGGAGTAACTCCAGCCTCTCCAGTGGACCCACAGGACACCTTGCACGGATGGACAGGAGCTCCCGCAGTTGCCCAGGTAACGGCCGTTGAGGTAGGAGTAGCTGCAGGACTCAAACCACCAGCCGCCCTGTCCCCACAGCTGGCCACGATGGCCACAATGGCCACGATTATAGGCATCATTGTCTCTGTCCACAGTGGAGAACCTCTGCCCGTTGTTGGAGTCCCAGCCAGTCATGGAGTCTCCCGCGTTACCAGAATAACCAGAAAGGTGCAGGCGGTACCCGTCCGCCTCACCGGACACCCTGGGTGGGAAAATTACGGCATATCATCGTTAGAATTCATCTGTGAAGATTACTCATGCAGGCATGGAAGAAAAATGATTTATTCCAATCTATACACCTGCATAATGCAATGAGAGTATCAAACGATTCAGAAGTCATCTGCCTTCTTTTATCAGTTAAACGAAGATAAATGATTACATATGACTTAACAGAACAAGTGTGAAACTTGCGAAATACTTCTTTGTATTCTAAATAAACAAATACAATATGGACGCTAACTCTATTACCCCTTATTAGATAAGCAAAGATTGCAGTGCTATATTTTGTATGTTGTATGTAGTAACGCGCTGAAGAGGACAGCCTAGTTACGGACCTGAACAGGGGACAGGGACGAGTGGCGTATTAGGCAATCCAACATTCACGAGATGTCATTTTATGATGTCCTTGACGACGGCAGACTTGGCTGACTCTACAAACTTGCAACGTAAAATGTTTTTTTATGTTCTGTAGAACCACGGAATAACGGATTTGATGCATTGATACATTTTAGGGGTAAGTGGAGAGTACCGCACACTGCTATAATGGTGGCGGATTTTTAGAATATGCTTTTGCATATTAAATTTTTTTTTTTAAATTAGTTTTCACAACAATCTGAGTCATAATTACAATAGCTCTTAGATATGATTGTAGACTGAAGCCATGTGAATATTTATAATGCCTAACAACATGATCTCGCAATAGTGTCCTCCGACATGGTGTCGTCTAAATAGCGCGCTCCTTGGTCTGTTGGAAAGTTGGAAAGAATGGTCGACAACTTGAAGGGTCGTGAGAAGTTTGCATATATTTCAAGACGTTTTCACTGCACAACAAAGTAATGTTCATACGTTACGTTGTGAATATTGCTGTGCAGTATGAAAAGATATATTCAATTCATAATGTAGAAAAATGATAAAAACGGTGACTTTGATTTTTGTAATACATTCCTGTAACACGTTTTCAATCATTTTTCATTGCATGATTCCTCATTAATTTTGAGAATGATGACACATAATTTGCATATTCTCACCTGAAGGTGCTGTACTCTGCGAACCTCGTGTCGGCATTCCAGTCCTCGAGTTCAACTCTTAATTTGTAGTTTTTCCGTTTGGTCAGGAGGTGTATGTTCTCGTTCCCTAGCCAGTACTCCCCGCTCGGGTTCCCAAAGCCCAGTTTGTACTCCTCCCAGGTCCGGTTGAAGGGAACCGACCCGTCCTGCCGCCGCTGGATCACAGTCCACCCGCCTCCTGTACATACCAACAAGGGGAAATGTAATGTTCCGTCGTACACAGATATATTGTTAAAATACTGCAAACTCGGTGGTGTCTGAAACTTTGATATTTAGATATGTATGTATGTGCAGAAGCGGAGCAGGATCGTCCGACAGGACGAAAGGGGACAAGAAGGAATATATACCAACATTTCTTTCCAGCATTACCTTGGTTCTCCATATCACAGTACGCCTCCACACTGGTGGATGACAAGTCCAGGGTGTAGACTCCACTGTTAGTCTGTCCTGCCGCATGGTATGCTGCACAATCTACCGGGTTTGGAAGACAAATACAAATACGATTGGTAAATACAAATACGGTAATCAATTTTATCTCAGCTTTCACTTTAAGAAGCCTGCGTACTTTTAATTATTCCCTACATCAATAATGCCAGCACGAGTTAAACATTCGCACAAATAAAATCTTTGTTGACTCTGAGGCACACTTTCAATCATATACGGTGTACGGCCTTCTCAGTTGTTGGATACATAATTCGATAGTCTGATGTGACCCTTTCGGATTGTGGAAACAGCAATCCACACGATTTTCCCAATTATGTCACGGTGTTATGCCGCTCTCAGGCCTCTCGGCTAAATTGTTTCCTGCTCAGGAGGACAAAAGGCCAAGACGATCCCTGAATATCGCGCGTTGATGGAGAATATTCCGGACGAAGTTATTTAGACCTCGCAGAGTCGTCTTCTAATCGATTTTCGTGCAAGTGATAAGAAAACACACGGATTCGATATGACAATGGCCAAGCATATGAACTGCACATCTTACACCCAGAACCATGCAATGGACGCGTGTCAAGCGGTTTTGAGGGGACTTACCATCATCGCCTGGCAATGTAGGTTCCTCTTGGAATGTCCAGGGGAGCGGAGCTGAAACAGTACACAATGTTGTGATAATTTCCCTTGAGATTGCGATATGCAAGTGATGTGCAGATACCACTTTTTTTAATTAAAACACGCAAATCAATGATTATAATATTAGCGGCACTGCTGTATGTTTAGACAGAATATGCACAACAATTTATTCAAGCAAGTTTTTCCTTAGTGCGAATATAAAAACCACATTGACTTCTATATGACAATACCACAAACCTTAGTCATACGGTGTCTTTGTTGCTAAACAACAAGCAAAAGCTGTCGAACTGGTGATATTTGGATATATGTCTCTAAATAGTAGTGTAAGTAACAATTTAGTCTGAGGTATGAACTTACTAGTTTCTACTGTTGTCTGGACTGTTGTCTGGACTGTTGTCTGGACTACTTCTGATTCTAGATCTATAAAGAAAATGTAAGTTAGTTTGGGGTTTTCCATGTGTGCCGTGATAACATTTATGATATTTGATTGTGTTACAGAAATGTCGGTTGAATTAAAAATCAGGTTGCATGTAATAAACCCTGGCTCTATTGTTAGGTTATATATTTTTTTATCTCTCTGAACTCAAAACAGTTCCTCTTCTACATGTTATGAGGTGTAAGTAGATGTTATAACAGAGTCACTTGAATGAGCCACTAACCTGGTTTGTGAACCTTACATAAAACTATTGGTATATGCACTAATGACTGAACGAAGTTTTACTACTCTGTGTCAGTTCATTAAATATGAGTCAAGGGCATTAACAACCCATTAACGTTACAGGAAACCGACGCTATTTGTCTGGACTAATTGTCATGTTTAACTACACCTTATCACTTGTGAAAAAAACACATCAAGTGGTAAAGAGAAAGTCACAAGACTAGAACAGTAATAACGTATAAAACATGACAACTTACGGGTACAGACAACCCCAGCATCGTTATCATGTCCGCACCAATCGGATCTCCGGAGGCTGCAGCCCTGCAGATTTGACAGACTTCTACTGCAGCCATAAAACTACCAAATCGGCCCTGTCCCTTCGCCAAACAAGCCACGTGTTTTCTGTTGAGCTCCATGGAACCCCAGCTGACGGCACACTACATTTGCTTCGCGTTGATACCAATACCAATTCCTGCCACAGATCGTCCCCCACTGCCCATCATTGTAATACTCCACCCTTCCCTCGTGTTCACCGGATCCTCCAACCAGTCGAACATGTTCTGAATATTTAAGGAGAATATGAACACGAAAATGTTTAGAGAACGTCTGACGACAAGATGTTTCCATGTCGTTAATTTGTCTACAGAATGTTTGTAAACACAGAAACCAAATCGTAATGAATAGTGTAGCGTTTGACAATATGAAGCTGTTGAAATAACAATATCATGACATGCACAAGGAAATATAGGTATCCTTTAAAGCTTCACTACATTGCACCAATAAGAGTTGCTCAAGCAAATGGCTATGACCATTTTCGAAATCATATCAAGTTACGTGGTAACTTTTATATGCATATCTTATCACGTGTATGTCTAACCTTCGTCGACATTCACTGTGTCATTCATGCCGGAAAAGGTTAATTATGCGTTTTAATTAGTGACGATGTAATCAGACTCACTACTACAGACGACTCCAGCGTCTTCCTCATGCCCACAGTTATGCCTGCCCCATCCGCCATGGCTGCAGTTTTGCAGATTTTGCTCATTCCCGTCACAGTCGACATCATCCAGCCAGATCGGCCCCGTGCCCTCCCCGAATGAGGCGCCAGTGGGCGCCCCTACAGCACCAGGGAACCCCAGATGACGACACACCACCTCAGCATCGCTGAGACCGAATCCATCGTCACAAATCGAGCCCCACTTTCCGTTGTGGTAAATTTCCACCCTCCCCTCGTGTTCTCCGAAACCACCAACCAGCCGGAGACCTGCGGAAGTACAGAATATGCTGTGATGAATATCCTGAGGTGATGGCACGGTGCGTTGCCCAGGTCGGATCTTCGGAAGCCATTATTTTGTACTTATCGCTGTACCTATTCTAAACAGATGAACCGTTCCCATAGAACGCCATTTCATATTGGAACACTTCTGTCGTGTTTTCACGTATTGCTTTCATGTTTAGCCTAATTGAATCTGAAAAAAAGGACAGAGAACCTGTTACTACTTATAGTGGTGCACAAAATAACTTACTGGTGCAGACCACTCCAGCATCGTAACCATTTCTGCTACACCCACTTGGGTTGTTGCCCCATCCCCTGTGGCTGCAGTCTTGTAGCCTTGACTCAGTCCCGCTGCAGGTCACATAACTCAGCCAGATCCGTCCGGTCCCCTGCCCGAAGGTGCCCGTGGTGGCTTTCCGAGCAGCACCAAACCCCAGCTGACGGCACGTCACTTCGGCATCGGGTTGATCCCACTTGGAATGACCCCATCCATAGCCACAAACTCTCCCCCATTCTTCATCATGGTAAACCTCCATCCTTCCCTCGTGGTCATGAGATCCGCCAACCAGCCGGACACGGGCTGAAAATGAACCACATATTTGGGTATGAATGTAAACAGTCTGCAGCGGACTATACGTCTTCCATAGTCTTTGGTTTCTATACAAGACTACTACATTGTACAAACATTTTGATAAATCTTGAATACAGCTTTATGTTATGCTATTCAGAAG
>NC_049981.1:32997070-33020256 GCF_000003815.2 Branchiostoma floridae
AACAATGATTGAATAACATTATACCAATCAGGTAGAGAAGATCAACAACTGATAATCTATGCTAATGAGGACTTTATCTTCATTATCAGTGAGAAACCGTGTATAATGCAAGAGTCGAAATGTTATTATCATTTTTCGAAGGTATGAGGTCTTGGAACTCTAGTTTATAAAGTGCATCTGAGCTTACTATTACAAACGACTCCGGCATCTTCCTCATGTCCACAGTTATGGCTGCCCCATCCACCGTGGCTGCAGTTTTGCACTCTTGATTCATTCCCGCTGCACTCAACATCATCCAGCCAGATCTGTCCAGTTCCCTGTCCGAAAGAGGCTTCAGTTGTGGCCTGCACAGCACCAGGAAACCCCAGCTGACGGCACACCACCTCGGCGTTCTCCTGTCCCCATGCATCGTCACAGACCGTCCCCCATTCTCCTTCCTGGAAAACCTCCACCCGTCCCTCGTGGTCACCAGATCCACCAATCAGTCGGAGATCTATATCTGGCAATGTTGGCCAAACAACGACAATTCAGTCTCATTTACGTTGAAGGAAAATGAAGCTGTGAAGTTTTACCAGCGCAATATTAGGGAAGGAAACGGTGACAACCACATGAAAGCTTAGAAGAGGGCCCCAAAGCCCTTTTCCGTAGAGCGTAATCGGCGGTTTTAATTCTACGTACTACGTAGCGGGACCGCTCGAATTCAACGTAGAGCGTAATCGGTGCATTTTGCGTCGAGCGATATTGGCCCCTTTAATTTAACGTATTACGTAGACGCTAACCGGATTTTACCGTAAAACGTAATTCATATGAATTTTTCGTAAAGCGTAATCAAACTTATTACTTATCCAATATTGTTCAAACTCCCAAACGGGCATGGCAGTGTCTGGTTGTGGCCTGTCTTTTATGCTCCACCCCCTTCTCCACAATGGAACAACCCACAACGCCCACAGACTTGTTCCCGTAACGTTACGCAAGAATGTCAGGAGATTGTATTACCACCGATGACGTTTGGCCACATGTGCAGAAGTAGTTGAAATCACATGACTTGCAGGACCCTATAGGAGCTTTCAATAGTTTTTTTGGCGGGAACATCATCTCAGCCAGGCCTGACCTCAGCATCCTGGAAAGATGGAGGACACGGAGGATGTTGTCCCTGTCATTGTGCGGGTTCTAGGCAACACGGGGGCCGTGTTGTGCTCCCACCGTTCCAACATAACTCTAGATCTGTTGGGACCGACAATGGACAACATCCCGAAAGTCTTGGAGGAGCACCTCGCCCTCAAAGAGGTTGCTGGCAAAGTCGGTGTGAAGTTTTTCGAAGTGACTTTGTCGAGATTTGACGTGAAGCTGAAGTCGACTTATGCGATTCACACCCCGACGCAGCTCAATATGGAGCTTGGCATTCTGAAGAAAGCCAAGAGCGAACTTGTCGGTAAGTCATCACTTTTCATGTGTATTGGTTGTTTGGGCCTATTTTTTTATTGCGTGTGATCTCCTCTGATCATGATCGAATCTTGAGTCAGTACGATTTGCCTCTGTTTGTCAGTACGATTTGCCTCTGTTTTCTCTTTCCTTCTTCGGCGTGGACTGTGTAAGTGACACCATATGTGATCATATGTGGAAAGGGTAGTCACCCGATAGTGACATCGGAGATGATACACAGGACAGGCATCCCTTCCGAGTGATAAATCGATGGTACCGGCAGAGGGCTGGGAGATAATTGTTTCAGGGACTTTCAGATTCGAGACGCCCTAAGGCCTTCTTCTGTGTTGCATGTTTTTGCATGAAGAACGGATTAATATGTTACAACTTTTTGTAATGCCATCTAAAGTTGTATAGAATTTTCTGAGCATTCTTCCTTTCCAATATCTACACTTAGTTGTTATTTTCATCCTTTGTGACACATGACAAACGTGGTGCAATTTGTCTCCTTAGTGACGGTGAAGGAGAGGAAGGTGCTACTTACCTCTGCCTCCAGTCAAATTGTGGTGAAGGTCGCTGGCTGTTGCACACAGCATCCACAAAGACAAGGTATTTCTTACGGCTCTTTATTATCGGGTTGAATGATTGTAAATTGAACTGAATGGTGATAAATCATAGTACGTAAGCTGCCCGGTGTTGTGTTGCTAAGGTAAATGTTCAGTTGCTATGGGGGTAATTGCGTTAGGTTACCAGTCCACCCAGGGTACATCATGTCCCTGATGCACCCAGTTTCCCATGTTCCATGTTCCAGTGCCCAGACTTGCATCATGCGTCAATATGTCACGTGTGGGGGGATACCGTTACATGGTGAATTTGGTGACCATGACATGTATAATTTCTATATAACTTCTATATATGTTGTTCATTCTTAATAATTGTGTAATATGTACCCAATCATTCATTGTGTCCTGGAACAACCTAACATAATGTATTTCTTGTAAAAACGACAAGGCACAGTCCCTCCTATCTCCAATATATTCACATTATTAATATAAACGTAAACAAATTATTGTAAACGTGAACAAGTGGCTGCTAATCCGAAAGAGGTGCAGGATATCTGTCAGCGGGCGGGCAAGGTCAGCGGCAACATTCAATATTTTTAAAGCGGGAAATTAACATCTGGTGAATCTTAGCTGTCAATGGATGCTTTGTAGTCGTGTAAATGTTGCTTTACAGTATAGCTTGAATGATAAGAGAAAGTTATACCCTTATTCCCTATACAGATATCAATGGGGGTTGCGGGCGGGCGGCGAACTCGTTCCACGTGCTGTTTGTTTGTTTTTATATTGAACGGGTGGTTAGGGCACCCCCTGTTGTTCTGCTCCACTGTTTTCCCCTGAAAGGACCTTTAATAGGGACTGTGGAGAGCCAAAATCCCAACAATCTTATCAGTAATGAAATAAAAGAAATCAAATCGCCGACAGTTTTAACCACCGACAATTTCCACTAAAAACTTACTGCACAGCCGGCATGAATTGAAATCTATCAATTATATGGACACGCACTGATCGCAACCGTCTGCTTGTCTACTCTCCAAGCAGAGGTTGAATCGCGCAGATATAGTAGAAGTTGGAAAAATTACACTCAATCTCAATAAGGTACTTGACAAAGCCCTCTGTGAGAGCATCACGGACGCTCTTCTCGCACAGGGGCGGGGATATCCTTTTAAAATCCGTGTTAGTACTCCGCCCCCCCGAAGCATAAAAAGATCGTTAGCCAAATAGTTTTACTGCCCCGGATTAACGTGCACCCGGCACATTGGCACCCGCTGTGATCTCTCTTCACTGACAACATTGGCCGACGGCCTTCCTTCCCGGTCGATTGAAAGTGTCATAACGTAACGTTAACTTTCTACACGTTAACTTTCGTGTAATTTTTCCGACTTCTACTATATCTGCGCGATTCAACCTCTGCCTGGAGAGTACGGCTTGTCGAAATGAAGGGCGATTGTCTTTACTTTTGTAAAGGGTTGCATTGTGGTGCGGACATCCGAGGTTTACTACGAAAAGCTTTCACCGTTGACGGCTTAAATGTACATTAATCATCATTTCTTGTACCTAGGTTTATCCAGAAGCAAGCGCGGCAGAAAGAAGACAGCAAGCGCCATCGAGGACGAGCGTCTGCTTGATGCTGTCCGAAACGGCCGTACCCTTGTTAGAAACAAGAGGCAAGAGGACGACTTTAAGAAACTGAAAGATGGTAAATCAAATACACATAAACCGACTATTAAAGGCTGTTAGCAATGCTTTTGAATCTTGAATCTTGACTGCGCTGCATAGATTAGAACAGGAAGTATATGTGAACGGCGCTTTATACCGTCCTTTGCATGTCTTAGACATTTAAATTATTTTTAAAACTGCACTTGGCCGTTATTAAATGAAATGTTCCACCCTTGTGCTTTTTGCAGGACTGGCAGAGATGAACGCCACGGCCAACAACGAACTGTTGGCCAAATGTGGGTCATGTGGCAACCCCATGAAGCTCCCAGCGGACCGTACCTGGAAAGGGCGAGTCAAGTTTTTCAAGAGTAAGTCCAAACATTTTCTGGGTACAACACAACTGTAGTATCTGCATACATGGTCTATAGCTGAATCTGGGATTTGGGAACAAGCATTTGTCAGGACCATATTAGTTCAAATCATGCAATCATTACATGGACAAAAAGAATTGGAACAATGGGTAAAACAGTATATGCGCCCACTATGGTGATACGAATATAATAACAAGACGACACTACAAGTATTATGATTCCCAAAGTCATTGTCAACATTTTTTTTTTCATTTAGTTCACTATGACAAGTGCAACAAAAGGAGACAATCCAATGAGACGAGCCGACAGCTGATCAGCGACAGCAAGAACGCCATGTCTTCCTGGTTACAGAACAAGCCATCCACGTCCACATCCGCTGAGACGGCGATGAACGAAGAATTCCCGGACGTTGACATCATCCCAGATCTCGACAGCATTCCAGAGCTTGAGTTGATGTAAGTTTGCATTTGACAAGAAGATAATTAAGAATCTCGTTCTAGGCTATTAGTATAGATTAGAAATAGAAAGTCCCAAGTAAGAATCGATCCATGTTGCATTCTGTATACTGTTAGTTGATCAAGTATCATTAAGAGTTACCTATTGCTGTCTACCTCATAGATAAAAAGGAAACAATTTTATTGCAGAATCATTTATGGCATATTGTTTTAGTATATCAGATAGAACGGAATTGTATTTTATATCAAATGTTTTAGGTATATAGAGAAAACAACCCATTATCATGTTTGTTGTTTGTAGGTGAAGAAAGTTTTTATTAGTGCAACTGGGTGGAAAAGCCCTTTGTGAAGCCGTATAATATTTATGCAGTTTGTACAGGATGTTATTTTTAATTATGAATAAATAAAAAGCCATTTCAGCTGAAGTCGTGTCTCTTCTTTTTTCCTCCATAGTGATGTTGAATATCAGGACGACATCTTCCCCAATAGCGAAAATGAAAGTGCAGTCAGACCGGAAAGGGAGACAACAGATAGTGATACGGACAGTGAGTCTGGTAGTGATAGCTGTGATATAGAAGAACAACAAGACGAATCACAGATACAGTGTGTTGTAGATATTCCAGTCTGTCTACAAAACATTGACCCGTTGGCACGTAAGCTACACGAAGCCCGTCAGGCGGGGCTTGTCCAAGAAGACCGCATATTCTATAAGTGGCTGTCGGGAAATCTGGACTACCTGCTCAGTGAAGAGCGCTTCGAGTGGGATGAAGACGTTGTCGAATTCTATAGATCAATAAAATATCACGGTGGGGAAAGAACACTCAACTTCTTGAGAGGGCCAATGCATCTCGGGCAAGGTCGTGGTGGCACAAAAGACCCGAAGTCCGCTAAAATGAACCTTGGTGGGCCCTCAAGCATTACTGTTGCCAAGAAGAACGCGGGGTACACCACCAAAAGTGGAATCCTCCATGACTTGATTCTCGCATTCCATGCGTTAGCTTGTGATCATCCCACAGACGTCATACCCGTGATCGACAATAACACAGTCAAAGTCATCCCTGTCGTGATGCAAGGCGACGGGACATCCCTCAAACCAGCAATCCAGTTCGACCCACTCACAAAGACCAACGTAGGCCTGACCTTTCCCGTCGACTTAGAGTACGTGAGGGAAAACCAGGAACCTGACCTCAAGGTGTTAGAGGAAAAGATCGTGTCCGAGGCCCACGTAATGCTGTTATACAGCTTGGACGGGAACCTCTCCATGCCGGTAGCCGTAGACTACCTTGCGAAGAAAGGGAAGACGGGGGAGGCGATGCAGCAAATGTTTACCAACAGGGTGAAGACAGTCCAGACCTGCCGCAGGTGTCTCCAAAGAGCACAAGTCAGAGAATTAGTTGTCGAGGACGCCCCAGACTGCGTAAGCCACTGTGACGCTTGCCTCACCAACGGCCTTGTGTGTGACGAGTGTGAAACACTTGGGCATGAATCAATCTACCCGGCAGCTAGGGCATGTTCCATGTGCATTGAGGAGAAACAACAGTGCCAGAAGGTACTTGTCATGGCACTAAGCACAGATTGTGAAGAGGGCAACAAGAAAGCCATGAAAGGACTTGGTGAAATAGTCGATGTTGACCCTTACTTACAACTTCTTGTCCACATTCCGGACGCAGTACATGTGGGGAAGTCGTTGAAGGGTGGCTTTGCTAACTGGTTCCTGATTGTACAAGGCGTTCGTGTCTGTCTAGCAGTTCTCTATATGCTGCGAAAGAGAGGCGACCGAGTCCTAAAAACACAACTAAGGAAATTACTGCGGGAGGATGATGTCAGAAATCGAGACCGCATGTCCGTGGAATCGGTGAGCCGACTCACTCAGCCTGCGGTTATCCAACTACTGCGTACCACCGGGTGGGTGGTATACACGATCGTACCGGATCTACTGAGAAATCCTGAGACCAACAGACCAGGGATGTATCCCCACATTGTTGCAGTAACCCCCGGTCCGTTCGGGTTCTACTTGGCCCTGGACTTCAACCCATTAACAACACATTCCCGCCTCATCAAAGTAAGAACACATAACCCAGCAGATGTAGTGGTCATAAAGGAGAATTTGAAAGACGCTCATTCGCTGGCCTACATGGAAGGCATAGCCTTTGTGTGTGAAGGCACTCACGTGTGTGTTGTTGCGGTGGAAGGAAAGTTGTCCCTGAACATCTCTTCCTTGAAGAAAAAGGCGGATGTGATAGCAGAGTTGGAAAAGCGTGGTCTAAACTCTAATGGCAGCATGGCACAGTTAAAGGTTCGCCTACAGAAGCACCTAGCTGAGGTCTCGACAACATATGGGCCTGATTGTCAACACAAAAAGACAAACCTGAACTTCATCGGTGGCGGTCAGATGTCTCCACGGGCCATTTGCTGTTTAGGTACTGACTCACTGATTGTTGGAGAAGACAGAAGCCGTACTATTTTACGTGTCCAGGTCGAGAAAGATGGAGTCGGTTTGCTTGGCCACAAGGAAACTGTAACTCCGTACCCTACTTCATGTAGGAACATCGTGTCAATTTCAGGCATGGGTGACCACATTTACGCCACGTTCCGTGGAGATATGGGTGGTGTGTACAAGCACGACGAAACATGGCATACAATTGCGCTGAACAATACCGATGCCTGTACAGAAGCCCACAGTGTCACCTGGTACGGCGTCGGGGAAACACTGGTGGCCTTCACAGACAGCGCCAGCCACCAGGTAAAGGTCGTAAAGCAAAGCGGTGAGATACAAACACTGGCGGGCAACGGCAGGCCTGGTCTACAGGACGGTACACTGCCGTTTGCAGAATTCCACCAGCCCCGTGGTATTTGCAAAGACATGCAATGTCTTCTGGTTGCAGATTCAGCAACTGGCTGTATTCGTATGATTACAGATGTCGGCGCTGCAGCTGTCTTCCTAGAGAAGGTCGGTAGGCTGTACAGGGCCTTCGGTATGCATTGTCCACAAGAAAACGCTCCAAACCCATCGACCAACCAAGCCGTACAAGCCGTGAAAGAACTGAACACATTTTTGAAGACCTGTACAGATGACGTAAATGCCATACGAGGTAAGAACGGCGCAACAAATGGTAGAGAGGGAACAGTTTCCAGCAAGACTCAGGAAAGCGTCGAAATTTTAGAAGAGGGCCTGGAGAGGTTCCATAACAACTTGATATCATTAAACAACGCGTTTGTTCCACACATGAAGTCTCTACTCACACTGGCAACTGAAAACGTACATGCCACCCACCACTTCAGACACCCAACCGCCACTCTGCTGGAGTATGTACAAGACTTTGGAAATACGATGAACGAAAGTCTCAAGCGAATGGCCTTCTGGAGTGTATATTACCACACACATCCAAAGTCGTATTACCCAGTTGAAACGGGAAAGATCCACCTATCTGGACTCCCGCTAATGCGCTCCAGGAAACCAACACACATGAGAGCACCCGACACTGAAGTCATGAGGCAGTGGGCTGCTGACTTCGGCAAAGCTGTTCGGCAAAGAACAGTACGACAAGAGACCACCATGCATAAGGCTGGGACGCTGCCTCTGACTCTCTACCGACAGAAGATGCCTGACGCCCGGCCTTTGACGGACGCGGTGATATATGCACGCAACGATGAAACTGATCCGCCCCGATCAACCCCGGATAATACACCTGAACAGGAGGACGACATGGAAACTCGGGAAGAGACAGATGCGCTGTCGGACCCAGACGTCCGTTCAGACAGTGAAGACGAAGTCGACAGTGAGAGTGACAGTGATGCGGGAGATACCGTTAGAGGAGAGGAATCTGAAAATCACACGTGGAGATCTACATCACTGATGACAAGATCTGGACGAATGGTGGCCGCTAATCGCCGTCTACAAGGTTACTTTTTCTTTTAGACAGACGACAAAGAAATGTCATTAATCCAACACAAGACGTCCATTCAACATACGAACTTGTGACCGGATGTGACGCAAGGAAAGGTGTTTAGTAAACAATGTGTATATACTCAAATGTTTAAAACTGTGTCAAATGGGACATCAAGCTTTTTGCACACGTCGAAGTCAATGCAGCAAAAATCGAACTCGTCAAGTGCCTTCGATATTTACAGTGAGAACTCGTTGCAAGGATTTGGGGGATAAGCGTGGACTGCTGTCGCTTGTCAGTAACCGAACAATGAACTTTCAAGGTAGCAACCAATGTGCCATGAAGGATGAATAGCCCGCGGCCGGCGCATTCTAGCCCCACGTGTTTCAAGTCAACAGGTAACATAGTAAATTTTGTATACATGGATCAGTTCACATATCTTCTTCACTACTTGACTATATGTGCTACATACATTTGATTCTATTCACAAGTGAGTTTGTACCGATGTGCATGTAACTGAAACAAGCTGTTTATTGCTTTGAGCGAACTGGGACAATGAATTCTTTTTTTATCCACATGTTGGAAGAGTTTCATGCGCGATAATTTGCGCGATAAGCTGCGTTGACCAACAATACTAAAATATGGATTCATAGATGCCTTTGGCCGCGATATGAATTTTAGATGTACAAGCGTAACAACAGCAGCCAGCAAGGCGGTCTTTTATACGTCGTCCTGGTAAGGTTTGAATCTTGTTGATGGATGATGAGATACTTGAACTCCTTTTCGCGTATTCTGCTATCGGCGATTTGGAGTTTACTTTCGACATTTTGCATCAAGTATAATTATAGAACGTATTAGAAGCTTGGTAAGGTTTAAAAATGGCTTGAACACCTTTTTACTTTCCCCCAGACTTCTCCTGTAAAGGATTTCGTTCCCTTTGTCTTGATCCGCTGCTCATGCCGTCAAATTTGCGGCTCAGCCCTGTTAATTTGTGACGGTCCTTTGGTTATCAACAGAGTGTGATAATCACTTCCCCTCCCCTCCTTTCACCCATCTCCTCAAGAGGCCATAACCCCCTAACTTATATCATTTGCATCTAAGTGTAGACAAGCAGACACGGTATGGGTTTTTCTCTAGAAAGGTTGAACTATTTAGATGTTATTCGTCTGAGGAAATGTGTCAACGTTCGGTCTTGTTTCCTTTGGGGCAAACTAATAGTAGCAGTAAACAAAATGTTAGATTAGTTCTCTTTACGTTATGATTGTTATCAACAACAACAACGTTCCGGACTGAGATGGCAAGCCGACCGAGAATGGAGACCGGCGTGCAGCTTTATTATTCTTGTTCATGGACGGCCGTATTCCTACCCTCCCCGAATGTTGAACGTGGAGGCAGTCATCATCATCCCTACTCGTAACATTCAAGACGATGCTATTGTCACCTCCAGGCATAATAGAAGCACCAGCATTGGCCTAAAAGTTCAGAAAAAAAAGATTGGCATGATACATTTACTTCGTAATTTAGCGTAGAGCGTAATGAAGCCTCCCGAATTCAGCGTTTTACGTAGCCGGCCCTCCGAATTTAGCGTAGAGCGTTGCCGGTACCCCCCCTTTGGGGCCCTCTTAGAAGGACCAAGGCTATAACCTCCTTGGAAGGACCTTAACCCTATTCAGACCGGGCTTTTTTGGTCATCCCTGGACCGGGAGGGGGAGGGGCTTTTGAGGCCCTCCACTTCTAAGTCCTATAACTCTAAAACGACGTACCGTAGGGCCACCAAATTTCTGGGACATGATGTCGACATAATATCTGACAAGTATGTAATGTTTGACGTTACGTTGACGTAAGATGACGTAATCATGACGTCATCAATTTGATTATATTGGCAAAACCCATGAAAAAAGGGTATTCACAGAAAACTTCAAGTTATGCTACAGAAATGTAACAACAAGTGCAGATAACAGAATAATAATGTTTGTTACGCCTTGCGTTGCCAATAGCAACATCGATGACGTCAATATGACGTCATAAAATGATGTCATGCACATCTAAGATACGAGTTGGGCTCCGCCATATTATATCCACCACCTTGAATTTTTAAAAATACATTTTTGGCAACAAATAATCACAAAGGGCAATATAAATAGACTAAATTCATTCATTAAGGTGGTTTTTGATGAAAAAATACCAGGTAGATACAAATTTTAAGGGATAATTAGCTTGTCATTCTTGATCGGGTCATTCGGTCCAACATCTTGGATTTTGGGCTGATGACGTCATCAAATTAGCATAATTTATGCATATATAATTATTTAAGATATGCTAAATATTAAAAGATTTTATTTATGTAACAAAATCGCAGTAATATAGCAAATAAATGTGAAAATACATCGTTAGAACTAAAAATAGTGATTTTTGGCAAAACTGCCTGTGAACAAACGGTTGCCATGGCAACAAGAAAAAAATGGAAAATTAGTCAAACTTCGTAAAATTGTTTCCAACAATATTTGAGGAAAACCCACCAAATTTGGTGGCTCGAGCGTAAGCCATTCTGGCGTTATTGGACATCATAGTTAGCGCAGGCCTCAAAAGACCCCCCCCCCTCCCCACGGTCTGAATAGGGTTAAAGAGAATTAAAACTCTCACCAGTGGATGGTCTTGGGGTCACTGGTCCATTGCCTGCAGAAGAAGAATCTAAGCATTATTCTTGTGAATAAGGTGTGAATGATACATGTAACTACCGGATATGCTATAATAAACTACCTGACATTCCATCAACACAAGATTAGGCTACCAGAAGTACAAATCCACAGTTTGCTTGTTTGAAACTTTGTTTATTCATCACCGCTTCCAGTATTTTTACTTACCGTGACTACAGATGGCTCGAACAATCTTGTCCTGAACCGCGATGGAATAATAGGTAGCAAGCTCAAACACATGGCCTGGATGGTTGTTGGTGATCTGCAGGAGTTGTTCTGAGCTGAAACTTCTGCCCAGACCGATGGCGAACACGGCCACCTGGTCCGTGGCCAGAGCCTGTGCAGCCGCCACCACGGTGTCAGAGGAGCGATCATATGTTATGACTATCAGCACCTGCAAAGTAAAACGTTAACGTTACCTCTTCACCTTCTACATTGGCACGTTATGTGTGAATGTCAAAGTCGTGCGAAATTCATTGACTTTACAAACACTACTATTGCCCTATTATTTTGGTAATTTTGCTACTATTGATGTCCAAATGCTTCATCTAGAGCTAAAATATCTGACACCCACCCTAGGAACAGGTGCAGGTCTCCAAGCAGCAGTTCGACGTGCGAAATCCATCGCAGCCCCGATGCGCCTACCGTACCCCGGAGACGGCATGGCGTTTATTGCCTGGACTGTAGATGCACGGTCAGCATAATCTCCCAGTTTGAACTCCAACCTGTATTATGAAAGGAAATGAACCTTTGAATGGTGCATAACTCGTAGCCCTTCGGTTTTAATCATCGTGATAACCGATGTCCGTTGTACAAGAGATCTGCTGAACTTTGAAATTGGGGATCAAATTAAGTCTGTTCTTAGTAGTTCAGCATGTACAAGATTGGCTGGAAAAGAGCTGTCTCCTGATTTTCCTGTTGCAACATCGGAAATCGTTAGTATACTCAAGTCCCTGTTTTCACAGCACCCAGTTGTACTCAAAGCTCTTATCTATCTTTCTATGCTGGTATATAGGCAGGTCATTGGTGATATTAACTAAGTTGATGATACAAATGTTAGGCGCATTGGCCATGAGATCTTCTGTTAAGAAAAGCTTGATATCCGTACTAGAATTTTAACTACATTTGTGCTCAATATACGTACGAGTCCGGGTTTCCATACTGCATCACGCCGACCCTGGTATCAGTCAAACCAATTGTGAAGGCGTTGACCAAAGCAATTGCATTTCTTTTGATCCAGGAGCCAGAGTCCAAGATGAAGAATAATTCCATCCTTGACTCGCAAGTTTCAGCCACTATCAAAAGGCAGAATACATCATGTGCGTACTTATATGCAATCATGTAAGAACGGTCCACCTATGATGTCTCCAAACCAGTAACGTATGTGCACACATTGAAAGCTGAAGAAAACGCACTATCACTACATATTTCCAAAACTGCAATCCTTTAACATACGAGAAACAGTTAACGATGAGTGCAGATACGGACCCCTTCTTACTCACCAGTCCCGGACCTTGGTGTCGGTGTTAGAGCGGAGGGCGGGCTGGTTGTGAGAGGCGGGTGTGGGGCTGGTGTCGGTGTCGGGCCGGGATCAGCTGTGTTAGGCGGGCCGGATGTTGGAGGGGATGAACAGCAGCACTATAAAGAATGGTATGTGATGGTCATTAACATTGCATGTCTAAAGGATGGGAGAGCCAGCTTTCGATCGATCGATCATCGATCGATCGATCGATCGATCGAGAGAGAGAGAGAGAGAGAGAGAGAGAGAGAGAGAGAGAGATAGAGAGAGAGAGTGCCCGAGTGGGGTCCTTTTGCACGGCAGGCGTAAATTTTGAGTGTCATTTCATTATGTATATGTGCTCTCACAAGCTAAGTACGTGTAAGGATGATAAATTTCTAGGTAGTTTTCAATAATCTAAGTACAACAGAGAAACACTTCACCACGTTCTAAACAACTGTGTCGTCTCCCTTCAGCAAGGGCGATATACGTTCCGGTGTGACAGCGATCTCGCCCCCCCCGTGATCTCGCCCCCCCCGGGGGCGAAATCACTAGCGATCTCGCCCCCCCGGGGCGAAATCACTAGCGATCTCGCCCTCCCCGGCTAGTGATCTCGCCCCCCTACCTCGCCCCCCTTTAGCGATTTCGCCCCCCCCCCAAAAAAAACGGGTTTACATGACATTTTAAAAGTTGATTGGTATAAATCACAAAATGTAGTTTCAGAATGATATAAGTACACGAGTTTGATACATAACTCCATTCATAGTATCAATATTAACGTAATTACATGGTAATAAGATAGTTGAACTTGTTTCAGACAAGGAGGGTTTGGTCCCTTGTATTCCCATTATTGCATATACCTGAGTCTTGACATAAGATGTATTTAATTGTATTCACCTGTCCTCAAGCAACCTATACATCTCCAATATGAAGTCTCTACCATGAAGTGACCACAAAAGAACTATGTAATGTCTTTATTAATTATGCAAATATTAGGTATTAATTAGAATAACGCACATTTTGGTATATGCACCTGGCCAAGGGATATCTTCACCTCCAACATGACTGTTTTTTCTAGTATTTAGGAACTGATGCATTTACCCGTGTTTCTTAAGACAGGTACTTTACCAGTGTTTGTGTAGCATTTAGCAACAGCTATATCAACTTGCGCGTAGATAGTGTTTATAATGAGAAACTATTATTTACGTACGTGTGTTTTTGTTAGTGCTTTGGAAATGTTTCCAGCACAAGAAAGAAAACACTGTGACAAATTGAAAACTTATAGCTGACGTATTCCGTACCATAGACGGTGTTGATTTATACGTTCGCAGTAGCACTGTTTTTATGCCACCTCAGCTGCAAAAATTGTCTTTTTCATTTCAATGTCATGTTTGCACCGAACAATATAGTATCGACTTTCGAGGTATGACATCTTTTGGTACGGTAATAAGGTGCCATATAGGTACCAGGTAACACACCATATACGTTACTCCCCAGGTGCAGGTACCAGGTAGCGCACCTGTAATATGTAGTAGCCAGCTGCTCTGGGGGGGGGGGGGGCGAAAACGCTAAAGGGGGGCGAAAACGCTAGTGATCTCGCCCCGCGGGGGGGGGGGGGGGGGCCCTGTCCCCCCGGCCTAATTTCATACTTAAACATATAGTGGACATCCTTCAGGAGAACGCCCATGGCCATGTCTACGCAGACTTTCAAGGGTATACAAGGCACGGAGGCACCCTTCCTGTTCAAAACTTACCCTCAGCGCAGGTCAATAGATACACAGTCCTAGCGCCAGACCTGAGAAGTGCTTGCATTACAGCTACTCTAAACTGTTTTGAGGTCGGGTCAAGGGGACTCGTCACACCAGACAAGGAGAATATACTGTTAAAGATAGTTATGGCAAAACCACAAAAAAAACTCTTCATTGACATTACCCGTGTAGCAATATTGTCGTCATACGCCATATGGAACATGTCATATTTACGTATCCTTATATCGTACTTACCGATCCAGGAGGCCCGGGTGGACCCGGAGGTCCGGTCGGACCGGTGAGTCCATCTCTCCCGTCCCTTCCGGGTTCTCCTCTCCCACCGGCTAAGCACCCTGAAGAGACACAGATATGCAAACTCACAATAAGCAGTCTTTTTAGATACTAATCAAGTTTTTTAGAATACTAACTGAAGTCAGAGTATCAAATATATCGTTTTCAAAGCTCTTCTAAGCCCAGCTTTCACTTAGGGTTTCACCGTACCAGCAGAAAACAAGTAAAAAGGGAGAAAAGATACAAGAAGGATGTTCTGCGAAAGGATAAAGGCATTCCAAAGCCGCAGCTTCTTGTGACGTAGCAGCGTCTAACTAGTGATTCAAGGTGTGATGACCTTTGTTCCCGCAGGCTACTCGTAGAAAAGACCTATGTTCAAGTTCACAATAATGTATAAGTATGAGTATCATATGCCTACCTCCAAGAGTCGTTGGCAGTGTTATCTTGTTCGCAAAATTCCCGATGTTGGACACGGATCTCTTGGCTCGGCGATGCACTTCAGCTCCATACAGAAAGGTGGCGCTCTTGCCCCGCCCCGCTCCGTTCTGCTGCTCACGAGCGCTCGGGCCCTGACGACTGACCTGATGGGCGGCATTAAGTATACTTATTTAGATGCACTTAATTAACTCGTTAGGCCGATAGTGTCTTTTAAAGATCATGTAAGTCACGTAGTCTCGCTCGTCAGGTTGGCGACGGTCCAACTCTGCCTATCTTGAACTTTGAACTCGTTTATCGGGCCTGGTTGCCCAGACTAGAGACCGCAGGGATAAATTTTCTGGTCAATGCACCCGCGCGTATACGGTTAGATTTGTGTTTATATGCGAGTCAAGGTGCCATTATCGATTTTATAAGAGTTGCTTGACTTTCTTAACATGATAAAATCACAATAACCCCCACGTGCAATACCAATATCTGCGTTATAACAGTAATTGTGTTCTATCCACATAAAAATGTTGATAATGATTGTGTCGCATTTCCTTCAATCAATTTTGACTTTGTCATTACTTATTTCAGACATTTCAGATTCAATTACCACCGACACATAATGCTTCAGAACAGGCACTAGGTCAACGAAGAACAATTTATCATCACTTGCGCTGCGTTTTACACTTGGTCTGTTTTGGGGGGTTGGGTGGGATGGGCGTCGCCATACTTCGACAAGGATATAGTGTACACTTCATTACCTGTACTGTACATGCAATGCGTCAGCCCTCAAAATCTGGGCTTTTTGAATGGCGTACAGATAAAATGTGAGGGTAAATATGCAAACTAAAACAATCTGCACACAATTCAATTTATTGTAATTTCTCGGGAACCGCTCTAACGCGCCACCCAGATCCATCGGTCCGAAAATGTAACTCCTTTTGTCGTAAACTAGTGTTTATGGCCATACCTGCTGTTCTCTCCACTGCTGTATCTCCTGCACCTGGACTCCCATTTCTTTCATCTGGGCTTCCATGTCCTTCAGGTGGGACAGCTGGGCTTCCATGTCCTTCAGGTGCGACAGCTGGGCTTCCATGTCCTTCAGGTGCGACAGCTGGGCTTCCATGTCCTTCAGGTGCGACAGCTGGGCTTCCATGTCCTTCAGGTGCGACAGCTGGTCTTCCATGTCCTTCAGGTGTGACAGCTGGTCTTCCATGTCCTTCAGGTGCGACAGCTGAGCTTCCATGTCCTTCAGGTGCGACAGCTGTGACTTCATCTCTCCCAGCCTCACCATTACAAACATAACGACGAACATGGTGACGAAGCTGACAATCACTGCCGTGACAGCCACGATCAGTGTACCCAGGCCATTAGATGCCCATTTACCCCGCACGGCTCCGTGCTTGGAGTAACTCATGTCACACAGCGTTTCGGAGCCCATTCTTAGATATGTCCACCCGAAAAAGTACGTAAGCGTCGACCTTCAGAGCCTACGTGCACAAAGGCCTATCCGCGACTGACTGAAAGATATGACATCACTTTGAACCCAACTGTTCTGTTCCCTTATTGGTCAGAAACACCCATTTCCTCATACGTCATTCATATTTTTAGCGATGACTTGCGAATCGGAGCACATCGTAGACCGTCGGGTCCTAACCGACGTTTGGCAAAGGTTGCCGATTCGTGCCCGATAATTCCCGAATGTCAATTTCAAGCCGGTCGGCACAAGGAAAAAATACCGATCTAATTGGTGCACGAAGTGCCTGGGGGTCGGTTTGTCTTTAGATGGGTAATGTCCATTTTGATAACTTAAATCATTTAATTTGTGAACAGGTTATTACAAAACTGATGTAGGTTTGTTTTACCAAACAATAGAAAATTAATATGTGCATACTTGAAACGGATACTGTAGTTTGATTTTGGGTCTTATTCTGTAAACAATTACTGGGGTCACTGGAGCCAGCAAGAGGCCGTGTTTGTCTGTTACAGTGTTACAGACGGAGTGTCAGCGCTGTAAGAGCTTCTAGCTGGTTACTATGTGGAAATGGAATATCTGCGGAATATCTGTAGCAATACACGAGAAAGCGAAGACGCGACTTTCGCATTTTTTGTTGATTAGAAGTAGTTCTCTAACATTGTTCAATAGATTCACACGCCGTTTTTGTGGAGGTTATTTACCCGTGGTGACAGTCTCTGAGCGGAAGTGATGTCGTTGTTCCTGATGACATTTTGAAAACCGGCATATGCGAGACAGTCCTACCTGTTGTTATGTTGACATAACCAAACCAAAGACATGATCTGATCTCTTCAATTGTGGTTTAGCTTTTCATAAATGTTACGTTGGTTTGTTCCTGTTGAAATGATAAAGATTGAAAAGGCAAAATTTATACACGGTTACTGCATTTTAATTTCAGCCCTCATTATGTTAACAGTAGCACCCTGACCTGTGACCCCACCTCATCCATGTACAGGGCGGACCGGTTTTAGAGACGCTGGGTGGTGTCTGTTACAGCCTGTTACAGCCGTGTTAGACTGCTGACTGTTGTGTTTACACAGAAATCACTGATGCATGAACAACCCAAAATACAAATTCAATGTATTTATATTCTAATCTCTAAAGTAAAGATTCGTCAGTGTGAGTATGAGGCCAGGTAATATGAGTTTGGACCAAATATCGTCAGTTTTTCTTCGTTTTCTTATTTCTTTTTCTTTTTTTAGGAGGGGGGAAGTCGATATTTGTTGATATAATAAGGAAAAATAGTCATATTCTCTAGATTCTGTCATTACGAATTTCGTCATCGGACCATGTAAGATCGTGCAGAAACGTGTGCTGAAAGGATCTGACAAATGTGAACGGAGCTCACATGTTAGAAAGCACAGGTAAAAGTAAGCGGTACGTCATCCCGATAACACACAATGCTGGATCCTCCATTTCTTCGGCAGCCTCTATCTCAGCACTTGGAGCCCTGATGTACAGGATGTTGAATATTTCCTTGTCCATATGGAAGACATGTCCTTAGCATCAACAACAGAAATGACATTCAGACTTCCAAAAGTCAAGCTGATGGTAATTTGGAGCACATCGGAGACCGTCGGCTCATATCCGACAGATGACGAGCACAAACCGAAGTTGGCCGAATGGGCCCGATGATCTCCAGTTGCCTTAATATTGCTTCGAAGAGTCGCTGAGAAGACTGTGGCCACAGCAGCGGCAGTGCAATCAGTGTGACATTTGCCCCGGCTCAGTTTTTGCTCTTTACACCAGGGCGGCGCTCTCACCACGCTCTCTCTGCGACCTATAATTTGACACATCGCTCAACGAATTGTATAGAAAAGAAACCATTTTTTTTACACTCTGTGTGTTTTGTTGTCTTTTTAGTCACACTTTTACGTTTTGTATGATATGCCCAGTGTGAAGGCGAAGGTTACATATTGTAGTGAGAGCGCAGCGCGATCGTCGTCTAGTAGAAAGGAGGCCTAAGTACACGTCGACCGATAGGTAGCTCAAATCTGCACAAAACCTTGTTCGAGACTAACTAACTTTAAGGATATGATGCACCCCAACAGTTCTGTTCCTTCATAGGTAAAACAAATCATTTGTAAAACACCCATTTCTTCATACATCAGTCAGTTCTTTAGCGATGCCTGGAGAGTCGGATCACGAAGCAGACCGTCGGGTCGGAACCGAAGTTTGGCGAAGGGTGCCGATTCGTGCCCGATGATTCCCGATTGCCAATGTCATTCGGCACAAGGAAGAAATACCGATCTAATCGGTGCACTAAGTGCCTGGGGGTTGGTTTGTCATCGGATTAAAGATATCCCTTTATATAACTCAAATATCTTACTTTGTGAATAAAATTTTACAAATGCGATGTAGGTTTGTTCTCCTCTAAGATAGAAATAGAATATGTGCCTACTTGAAATGGTTACTGTAGTTTGATTTCAAGTCGTATTCCGTCAACAATCACTGGGGTCACTGGAGCCAGCAAGAGGTCGTGTTTTGTCAGAAAAACTAATGGACCTGCAAATTTTACGCAGGCAATATCAATGGAAGGCCTGTAGTAATGGAACACAAAAACGGAATTTTCGTACTTTTTACGTTAGGAGTCGTCCTCTTAAATCGTACTGCACCAAAAGCAATTAAGGGGCACACGCCTGGTTAACATTGTGGAGGTTATTGACTTGTGATATATGGACTACAGTCCCTGAGCGGAAGTGACGTTACTGTCAACATTTGGAACATTATTGCGAAACAGTCCTACATGTAAAGAATGCATGTAGCGATGCATATGTTGATTTGGATCAACTCGGAGACTGTCGGAACATAGCAACTACAACAACTGCTCGAAGTTGCCCAATCAATCACAACTTTGAAACAACAACATCATCATTTTAAAATCCAGATCTCTTCCTTTTTAGTTTATTTCTGCAGAAATGCTATGCTGGTTTGTTCCGCGACAAGATAAAGATGGAAAAAGCAAATCTAGACACGGTCACTGCATTTTGATTCAAGCCCTCATTATGTTCCTTTGTGACTCAATCCTTTTGTTAGTGTGATCTTTAAGACGATATTGATAACAGACGCCAAACCTAGAAACGGATAGTGTACTTTGTGTACTTTACTCACGTCAACAACACTAGCTGTCCTGACTCGTGAACCCTTTGGTGTATGTACAAATATATTCATATATTTATGCATAAAAGTGATTTAGATAGCATCATCTGACGTCCAACAGACGACAAGTACAGACCGAAGTCTGGCGAATGGGGCCGATGATTGTCGAGCGCAGTGCTCGAAAGAGTCGTAGCTTAAAATGTAGCCTAACTACAGAATAGGTTCAGAAGGTACTTTTACCTAACTATACAATGGTTTTGCCTAACTACACAATAGCTACTAGTAATTAGCAGGCACCTCACTTTAGAGATAATCTCTGTAGATATGCAGTAATTGTATAAATATTAGTCATGTGTTCAGTGGAACGCTTTCTTTCAGTAGCAACAAATAACGAATAGATCACGAGCAAGAGAAATGGGCATCATTTACTGTTAAAAGCCACGACTATACCATAAGTTCTGACCTGCCATCTCGCCTGAGTTCAGGGCCGACCGGTTTTAGAGCGGATTGTTACAGCCTGGGGGCTGGACGGCTCGTATCCAACTTAGAGCGGGACAGAGCTGTGTGTTTACCTCAAAATCACTGATGTATAAAAATATTCAATTCTTACATGTTTTCGGTCCACGATATACTAAAATACGTTGTATGAATGAGATGTTATCAACAGAGAGTGAGAGACTACATCTCTAGAGCTTAAAACGTTCTACATTTTTTGTACTTTTTTTAATGAATTTTTTTCATCCGTTATGTTTAGTATCATGCCCCCCCCCCTCCCCCACATGCTTTGGTGTAGTGTCTACAGCATCGCAACCTGAGTAGATGTGAGCATCGCTAAGAAGATGGGACTCTCTGTAGACGTCTTAACCCACATTTACCTGACGTTTGTACGACGCATCCTCGAGTACGCGAGCTCTGTTTGGGAAGAAATGCCCAAACATTTTTCCGACTCTCTAGCATCTGTTCAAAAGTGCTGTTTGAGAATAATTGGCTTTCTGATGACTCGATCACAAACTAATGGACGGGACAGAGCCACAGGCACTTAGCGCACCAATTAGATCGGTATTTCTTCCTTGTGCCGAGTGACTTATGTAACACCGAACTCGGGAATCATCGGCCACGAATCGGCCCCATTCGCTAACCCTCGCTTGGGACCCGACGGTCTACGATGTGCTCCGAATCTGCAATTATAACAAAATGCATGACTGACGCATAAGGAAAGGGGCGTTTCACTGTGTTTCTAACCAATGGGGGAACAGAACTGTCGGGTTCAACGTTATATCATATCTGTAAAGTCAGTCAGTCGTGGACAGGTCTTTGTGTGAGTTGGGCCTGGCCTGCAGATCGACTTGCAGTTACTTTTTCGGGCGGGAATATCTCAGAATGGGCTCCGAAAGCCTCGAGGTGCCTTTCTCGGCACTCGGGGCTGGGCGGGACAGGCAAGGAATAATCGCAGCGCTTATGATCGTTTTTGTGGGTTTCGTCACCATGTTTGTAATGGTGAAGCAGGGGGTGGAACTCGGAGAAATGAGATCTCAGTTGTTGCACCTGAAGGACATGGAATCCCAGCTGTCCCACCTGAAGGACATGGAGGCCCAGCTGTCCCACCTGAAGGACATGGAGGCCCAGCTGTCCCACCTGAAGGACATGGAGGCCCAGCTGTCCCACCTGAAGGAAGCGGTAACGCAGCTGAAGGAAATGGAATCGCAGGTGCAGGAGATGCGACAGTGGAGAGAACACCTGGATGTGCAGGTTAGACCATTAAACACTAGTTTACAACAAACTAGTAATGAGTAACATTGTCGGACCAATGGATCCGGGTGGTGGGTTAGGACGCCTAACGACAATGTACTGACTTGTGTGCAGATTGCTTATTTAACATTTTCTACCCGCACAATTTATCTGAACACCGTGAAAAAGCCCAGATTATAAAGTTTGACGCAGCACATTTGGAGTTAATGAACTGTGCACTATTTCCTGGTCGCCCCCCCCAAAAAAAGAAACAGAAAAAAAAACAGACCAGGTGTTTAAAACACAATACTTCGTCATCGTGATGATACATTGTTCTCCGTGGTAGCTGGTACCTTTTCTTAAAGGTATGCTTTATCCCGGATTTGTGTGAATCTTAAATATCCTCATGTGATGGGTTAACAACAAAGGAAAATGGATTGAGAGAAACACGAATTATTTACATCATCATGTGGATATGGCAAAACTATAATAACGCAGACTAGTGCTTGGTACGTTGTACGTCGGAGTTATAAAGATTTTGCGATGCTGACTGACGATATATCTTCAAAAGACACTGTCAGCATACTTATAACGAGTTAATTGAGTGCATCTAATGTCGCCCAACAGGTCAGTCCTCAGCCTGGCCCGAGCGCTCCTGAGCAGCAGAATGGAGGAGCGGGGCGGGGCAAGAGCGCCACCTTTCTGTACGGAGCTGAAGTGCATCGCCGAGCGAAGTCCAACATCGGGAATTTTGCGAACAAGATTACACTGCCCACGACTCTTGGGGGTAGGGATATGACACTCATACTAAATACATTATTGTAAACTTGAATATCGATGTGTTTACGAGTAGCCATCAAGACCAAAGGTACGCACCTTGATTCACTTTTCTACTCACTAATATGGCTGTCATTGTGGATTGTTCCACTTACAATGGGGGCGGGGTGTGAAACATTCTGTTTTCGGTCGTTGTGTTTATGTTCGACTTAAATTGAAATAATTTTTACACCGAGCCAGCTTTTTATAAACTTTTAAATAACAGTATTAATATCAACACCCACAGTTTACTTAAACCTGCCCAAGGGGAAGTCAACCATCTCAAATATCACCACATCCACGCACGTACAGACGGCTACAAACGTTCTTTTTTTCACGTACGATCCCTGGGTGGAACGCGGCACTGGAGTAATTATAAGTGCTCCCACAGTTGCGTGCTCCCGTGCAAGGCAGTCGGGAAATAATTGCAGGGAATAATTAAAAGTACGCAGGTTTCTTAAAGTGCAACTGAGATGTGGTTGGTTTTCCGTATTTTTATTTACCATTCTCTTCCAAACCCGGTAGATTGCGCGGCATACCTTGCTGCAGGACAAACTACCAGCGGAGTCTACACCCTGGACTTGTCATCCACCAGTGTGGAGGCGTACTGTGACATGGAGAACCAAGGTCCTTTTCGTTCCTTTTCGTTCCTTTTCGTTCCTTTTCGTTCCTTTTCGTTCCTTTTCGTTCCTTTTCGTTCCTTTTCGTTCCTTTTCGCTCCTTTTCGTTCCTTTTCGCACTTTCGGTAGACCCGGAAAAAATGTTGATATGTATTTCTTCTTGTCCTTTTTCTTCCTGTCGGATGATCAGTTCAGATGGACTTGGCGATGTGCGACTACACCGGTTCCGATCCTGCACAGTATATATACATTTCTACATATCAAAGTTTCAGATACCACTGAGTTTGTAGCATGCATAGAATATATTTTTGTACGCCGGAACATTATATTTCCCTTTTTTGCTGTTGAAGAGATTCATCAGTCACGTATGTAAACAGTTAATAGAATCTTTCATCAC
>NC_049981.1:33024792-33026789 GCF_000003815.2 Branchiostoma floridae
CCCACACGCACTCATCTTAAGAGGGTCCTCTCGCCACGGTGTGAGACGTCGAGAACTAGGTGATCATGATGGACTGACAGTCATCGAAAATTTGGAGGTCTGTTTGCTTACCTGTCAAAACTAGTCACTGTGTGATGAAAAATTCTATTAACCCTTGTTTGCTGTATTTTTGTACAGGAGGCGGGTGGACTGTGATCCAGCGGCGGCAGGACGGGTCGGTTCCCTTCAACCGGACCTGGGAGGATTACAAACTGGGCTTTGGGAACAAGAACGGGGAGTACTGGCTAGGGAACGAGAACATAAACCTCCTGACCAAACGGAAAAGCTACAAATTAAGAGTCGTCCTCGAGGACTGGACTGGCGCCACGAGGTTTGCAGAATACAGCACGTTTAGGTGAGAAAATGGAAATGTCATCATTATTTGCATATTCAAGAAGGGAGTGCGTAATACCTTCATGACAAAAGATTGAAAAAATTCAATTTCATGCACCGCAATGTGTGTGTGTGTGTGTGTGTACGTGTATGTGTGTGTGTGTTTGTATACGTGTGCGTGCGTGTGTGTGTGTGTATGCCTATGTGAGTATATGTTTACGTGTGCGCACATGTATACATGTGTGCTTGCGTGTGTATGTTTATGCCTGTGTGTGTGTGTGTGTGTGTGTGTGTGAGAGAGAAACTGTATATATGTGTGTGTGTGTGTGTGTGTGTGAGTTTGTGTATGTGATGTGTGTGTTTATGTTTGTTTATTCGTGTCATTGTGTCTGTGACTGTGTGTATTTATATATATATATATATATATATATATATATATATATATATGTATGTGTGTGTGTGTGTGTGTGTGTGTGTGTGTGTGTGTGTGTGTGTGTGTGTGCGTGCGTGCGTGTATGTGTATGTGTTGCTGTGTATGTGTGAGTAATGGCAATAGTGTTTAAGTGTTTTACCACTGCTGCACATCATCCCAACCTTACATGAACATAATTTAGGCTGTCCAATGAGGCGCGCGGATACGCCCTGCACCTGCCCAGCTCGGGCTATACTGGGGATGCCGGAGACGCCATACGTTACAACGACGGGCAGCGGTTCTCCACTGTGGACAGGGACAATGATGATCACGACTACGACTACTTTTACGGCAGCAGTTGTTCTCAGCAGTACGGACAGGGCGGCTGGTGGTTTCGCCGGTGCACCTCCTACCTCAACGGTCGCTACCTGGGCAACTGTGGGAGCTCCTGTCAGTGGAGGCAAGGTGTGATGTGGAACGACTGGAGAGGCAATAGTTACTCCCTGAAGTCTGTGACCATGAAAATTAGACCATGATCATGCATTCATCATATATCCAAATCTGATCATGAAATAACAAAATTCCTTACAAATTGTTCTTTAAAACATCACGTTGTTTTTTGATTGATAAAAAAATCACAATTATTCACTATTTGAATGAATTCATTATTTGTCAGAAACTTTACGGGCATAAATAACGCGTCGGTAGTGCTGAATAGTTGCTCCCTAGGTGCACATTCTTTACGGCAGCAGATAGTTAGAGTTAAATAAAAATAGCAAACAATGTAAAAGTCATAGTCTATATACATATATTAGGTTCGTAGTTTGCTACGATAGAGAACCAAGGACTGGGATATTTAGTGGCTTACGTACCTGACAGTAATGTTCTTTAGAATTAAAAAAAACATTCTAGCACTATCCATCAGTTATAAATCGTAGATATAGCATGTCAATATGATAGCCACATTCATATCATCATAATAATGAACGCCCAAAGAACTGTAAAGGTAATTGCACTTAGACGTATATACATAGATAAAGATATAGATACGTTAAGATAAATAGATATAGTTATCACGGTAGGAAAATCACATGTTTTTCTGTATAACAATTGTTCTATCTATTTATCTCTGCCTTTCTTGTGTGGATCTTAAATTATTATTCTTACATGTGCTCCCCATTCTCAATTTTTAAAGGCACTTGTAAATCGATTA